>NW_016908604.1:294373-331772 GCF_001483705.2 Eufriesea mexicana | reverse complement strand
CGATCCAAGGGAAGGTAAAGCAAGACTCCGAGAGAGCGTATCATGCACAGCATGGTGGCTCGCGTACGCGTATACGCGAGTCGGAGAAAGAAAATGGAAGAAAAAGGCAGAGCGAGCGGCGAGGAACGCGACCCTAATATTCAGCTCTGCGGAGATGAACGCTAAAGTTGATCCAGTAAATTTGCGCGTCCGTTTCATAGATGCGCTGGCCCAGTTTACAGCAGCTATGAAAGCAAGGGGCATCGCGAAGGGGGTTGGGAGAGGGCGTAGTATCTGTGTCACCGCACAAGCGCTGTACTCCGGCCGAGTACGATTCACAGTGGTGTGTTCTTGGCCCGCTTGGGGGCCGCGTGGCCATCCGCGGGACGCTCCACCACCGAAATATCCCTCGTTCCTTCTATTTTTCCCCTTATCCTGCCACGGATCCCGCCTTGTCCGCGTCGTCCACAGCGATGCGAGCTCGAACGGAGCCGAAGAACGAAACGAGGAAGTTCGTGGCCTTGACAATACTCGTCTCATCGTCGTCGCCACTGATCAATAAGTAACCCGACATCGTTACGTTTCATTGCCGGCGCCGCTAATCGACCCGACCGATGCTAACTCCGACCACCGTCGACTGGTTCGTAGACGGGTAGCCATTGATCGCTTGTTTCGACTGTTCCCTAGAAAACGAGCGCGTCTATCAACGACTAGCAGCTGGAATCAGATGGAAGAGATCAAGCACGACTCGCCGAAAAGTATATTCGACGCTTTGAAAATTACCTTCGAGACCTTACCCGCCAAAAGCTAGACTACGAGTCGGATGTTCCGCGAACGGAGCGAAAAGAATTCGCTGGACGAGCCCGCTGGATCTCTGGAAATCTCTTTCTGCGTGTCGATTCATCTGCTCGACCCTGCCACGATAACTCGCTCTCTAGTGGAGCGCTTACGTAAGAAAGCCGTACCTACCTACCAACCCACCTCCTGGCTATTCAAGGGATCAAGGCAAACCGGTAGGCCGGCAGCCAGGCAGGCCGAGAGAAGCGGGCAAGCAGAGAGCAGCTAGAGAGCAGGCTGGCAGGCAGGCAAACTAGGATGCAGGTAGGTAAGTAGGTAGGTGGGCACATGTCGTGCGCGCGCGTGCGCGTACCCTCGGACAAACCTGCCAAACGGATAGACTCTGCAACAACGGAAATACCTCCGCTCCTCCTTCGCCGCCGATGCGTCCTCTTCTGTCCCATCTTTTTCCTCTTCTGCACCACCTCCTTTCCCACCGATCCTCGGCATTACGACGCTCCTCTCGTTACACGAATCACCGTAGGAATCCTGCACAGCGACGAATCCAACGTTCCCAGGACCTGTCCTCGTAGATAGGTAGGTAGGTAGGTAGGTTCAGCTGCAGCATCCCCTGGAAAACAGAGTGTCAGATACGAAGTGATTAATCTTATTACCGAACCGCCTCGATTTTTCTGGATAACGAGCAATCCGGATGAGGGAAGCCGAAGATGTAATTGAAAGACTGGCAAACGCATAAAGCTCGCGGGGGTGTTAACGAGGACCTCTTCCAGCGACTACTGGAACAGGTACTCGAAAATATTTATAATGGCATCGAATGAATGCGAGAAAAGTCGATGAACGCGTGCGAAAAGGAATTTATTGCGCGGCACGAACGCACAGGTGCAACTGGTGGACGAACGCACTCGCAATTAACCCTCCGCACTCGAAGGTTCTTTCGCCACAGAGAAACATCGGCTCGAAAATTTTATAATTTTCATTTTCAGAACTGCGTGATCGATCACAAATTGCAGTGCTGTATCGTTTACAGGTAATTTATAAATAACAAGAGAAGCAACTCCCGCGTAAAATTCAGTCATGCCTAAGAGGTTAAATTAAATTCGAATGTTCCATGTATCGTTGCATTACCTTCAATTTCACACGGAACGTTCATCTTTATTCGGAATTATAATTCAATTTTCCCAACTGGTGCCTGAGGATCTCCGTTCGAGTGCGAATTGTTAGCACGGTCATGACTAGTTGCCTCTACGAGGAAGGTTCTTCCGGCTTTTATTAGAAAAGAGCAGTTCGTTCCAGTTGAACCCGCAGATATTATTTGTCAGCCCGGAGAGTGGAGTACAGCGTCGCGACGCTGCGCGCCGGAAAAAGGGCGGTTTGTCCCGTAGTGGAAGGCTTTTCAGCCCGCGATGGAGAGCGAATTGTCCCGGTGCTCCACGAAATCAAGTCTCCGACGTTTATTGGCCCACCTTCGCGAAACGAGCATTCCGGCGTGGCCAATAACGTCGCCTAGGTGCATGTGCCGAGTAATTTCGCGCAATGTTTACAGGCATGGCCGTCGTGAAATTTTACCTACTTCCCACTGCGTGAACCTTATCCTCCAAGGTACATATCGGTCACTTGCAGACTTGCATTTTTCGGTTTAACACCAGCGTCGTGGCGTCACAGTTTGATACAGCGAGCGATAAACAAGTGTCGATACGAGTCACTTGGCTGTGGAGTAGATTAGCTCCATTGGACAAAGAATGGAGGTTTATTTTAAGTACAACTCGGGTATTGTACAACGCGTATTTAAATTAGGATGGTCCATTAGTCGTTGCAGAGGATAAATGTTTGGCGAAGATGGAAACAGTCTCTGATAGAAATTCCAGTTCCACGTCGATGTTTGCGTTTACGTCGTTACATAAAGAAGCAAACAAACGCGAGATTGACACGAAGAAGCGGCAACAGTGATTACGTGGTTTGCTTTGAGAGCACGATTGAAGATCGCATTCGATGTTGCACGTGCCAGGAACGGTTCCAGAAAGTTTGGACAATTGCATACGTGATCGTTAGCTGTGGCAAAAGAAGATAGGGAGATTTGAGGTATAATAATTACAAGCAGAATAAATCTCGCCTCGTAATAAGACGTAACGAAACGTAAGCTGTGTAGGCTAAGACATGTCATCTGCAAATGCATAAACCTAGGTCTGTATCGAGAAACACAGAGAAAAATAAAGATCTGCTACTAGTATTATCACAGTCGCGATCATTGCAATGTTTATTTAAGTTTAACGATAATGTCGATCATCTCGTTGTTTTATTTCCATTTAAGATGATATCCACACCTAATATACGTTGGTCTAACAAACGAAACAAAGTATATTTATTTAAGAAAGACCTGAACCGTTTGCCTCGCTAGGGGGACGAGACAATACTTCTCCCAAACGTCGAAATCGTGGAAGGAAAAGAAACGGTGCGTACGGCAATGACGAAATCACTCGATATGGTACGTGTCGAGTGTCTAGCTAAGGCTAGAACTGAAAAAGAAAAATGAAAGAGCAGAGTTAATCGCGGACGAAGAGGTCATACGACGATAAGGAATATCGGAATGCCGGGAGACAGCGAGTTTACGCGTGGAAGAAGTCTAGTTGAACTCCCATGAGAGCTCTAGGACGGAGACCAGTAATTAGGCCAGTGAAACAGGTCGATCGATTTTGTCCCGAAAAAGCTCGCGCTCCAAAAACCTATTTAGCTCGGCGCGAGAAAGAGAGCCGCGATACTCCGCCATGACTCAACCCGCCTCTTTGTATTCTCTTCGATCGTCTGTCGTGTGTCTTTGAATTCCATAATTGTTCATCACGCGTAACTCACTCGTCCGTTGGCCGTTGTACTTCCGTCAATGACTGGCCCCATATTTGCAACGAGCTCTCGTGGAAAGGAACGTGAGGACTCAGCGATAAATACCTTCTGAACATCCAGAAACGAGAATTAGCCGCTGTTTACAGGCAATGAAGCAGGGACGAAGCCACACACGAAATCGAGATCTTTCCTGTTCCTCAATAATGAACCCAATGGTCGGTAGATGAAAAGATAAAACGAAGGAAATGGTGGAAGAGAATATATTCGAGGGATCAAAGCGATAGCGTTAAATGCGGAATTTTTAATAAAAATTTCGAAATTTAGGTGGTGGTAGGTCCAACGTTAAAATTGAAAATTAAAAGTAAAATTAGAAAGATTCCCCAATTTTGGAGTCTATTCTAAAAAAAAAAGGATCGGCGACTATTTATAGGCAACACACGGTAGCTTTGAAGTAAAGAGGAAAAACTGGAAATTAAAGCCTGTTGTGAACTTTAAGAAGTTTAAAATTAAAACCGAGGGCGGAGAAATGGTGGAAAAATTGTATAATACGAAGTGTCGTTTTCTCAAAAATACCAAAACGGGAGGTGAAGGAAAAAAGGGAAAAATGAAAAAAGGAAAAAATAAAATAAAATAAAAGAAGACGCGAGGAGTGATTGCGCAATTTCCGGGAAGAAGCGAACGCAGTGAGGGGGCTCGGATTCTGGTCGAAGGAGTAGCGGTGGCGTTCGTCCTTGAGGCGCCCTTGGTACTGGCTGTGGAAGCTAAATCGGCCGGTGGAAAGCTGTCGGGTTTGGCGAGTGTAGGGCGTGGTCTAGCGAGGCACCCGGTGACCTCCTAGCCAGCTAGGCGGCCATCTTTGAGCATCGAGTCGTCCGGGCGTACTGCGAGGGTGAAAGTTGGGGTGGGTTTTCGGTGAGGATGGAAGCCCGAGCAGGCCGCTTCGTGAAATCCTCTCTCCACTGCGTGGCCTCGCTCCGTCAAAGGAGACGCCCTCTCCCACGCCTCGCAACACTTCCTTTTCTTTCCTCTCTTCTCCCTCGCTCTCTCTCTCCCCACCGGAAGTCTTCGCTTTCGTTTTCCTTCTCCCCGGTTCCACCGTTTCGCGCCACTTCCACCGTCCCTCCCCACACCACGCGCGCTTTTGCGTAGCATTTTTCCAACCTCGCTCGCTGCGTGCCTCCCACGAGCGAAATCGTCTCGCCCGTCCGAACCATTACACCGGCCGATGCCGGTTTTTAACCTTCCGATCACCGCTGCTGTGCCCGTCCGCGTTGCTCAACTCGGACCCACACGTTTTCCCGATTCTCCGTGACACAGCGTTGCGACGGGTTCCCTTCCACTCGACGCCGAGGAGAAGACGAGTTCCGTGCGCAGAGGAATCGAGGAACGATTTACTCGTAGACGTAAAAGCTGTCACTCCCGACGCCGTTACGCGCCGATAAAACCTCGAGGATCGAATCCCTCGAGAGCTCGACGAAAACGACTTTATTTCCAGCGAGTTGGGAGGCACGAGCCATAAATCGTCGCGATGTATCGGCGATATTTAAAATTGAACTGATCGGTGAAAAACGCACGAGCCGAACAATCGTAAAGTTGCCGCGGAGGTACAGTCAAGCGGATGGATGAAATGGTTCGGGTAAAACGTCGCGATAGATCTCGCGTTTTTACGAGTGCCTCCAGTTCCAAATATTCGTTTTCCCTTGGCCTGTGTGCGAGACGGGTAAGCGGGGCGCGGGCGACAGCTACGGAAACGGTAGCGCGTTGAGGTTATGTCGACCGGGATACGGATCTCGAAGATGTTCACGGTCGATATCGTTGCGGTTGAACGAAACGTTATCGAATTTCCGACGATAACCGTGCTCCATCCGTCTTTCTGTTTCCCGTCCTTTTGCTCGCGCCTTCTTCCTCGCCGTCGCCGACCTACTCGGTATTCCGCTGACGCACTTCCGGAAAAGCTCGTGCAACGTAAATTCCGATCCACCGTGGCGCAAAAACTCGCTACTCCGGAGCGTTGAAGAATTTCTAGCGACGCTCCGCCATGAGAAAAGTACAAGGCCGATTGCCTCGATAAAAACGTTATCGGAGTGCAAAAGCCAAAGATAGACGATAGCAGGAAATATAGCGAAGAAACGCTCGTATTAACGCGACGCGTTTACCTTGCCACTCTCACGGTTCTACAAGTGCACCTATTTTTCCAGCCGTCGCTCTTCTACCGCCGAATATCTTCCATTTTCGACCGAGCTAGCCACGCGATTACGACACTTTTTAGAAAGGACACTTTTTCGAGGGACGCTGGTTAGGTTAGCCGTTGCGCAACGCGGTTTTTACGGATGCGTGCACGATCGTTAAAATTCAAGTTCGCTCCGGGGAAGGCTGGTTTCGGTAATCGAAATAGAAATTTTACGTGGGTTGTCTGATCGTACGTACGCGAGCCTCGATCGTTCGGGATTGAGTAATCCGAAGTTAACCGCTCGAAAATGACGCAAGGCGAGCTGAACGTACGAAGAAACGAGCTTGAAGTAACGATTGGACGAGAGAGGAAGTAGCAGTGGATTTTCGTGCAACTTTATGAAGCGGTAGCGTGTATAGCATAGTCGAGGACTCGCAGTTTTTTCTTCTCTTTCGCTTGTTCAAGGCCTGGTTGCCTGGTCTACCCCACCGCTGGATTCTCATACTTATATCGCATCACGGTTTCATTCTCCTCTCCCCTCCCCGTGAGTTTTCTACGTCGAGAGGCCTCGATCGTTCTCTCTCCGTCGTTCTTCCGCTCTCCGTCCCTCCCGTTCGCTCCTGGGCCGCCCTGGACTTCTGTGTCTAGCGATGGCCATTCCATTCCATTCCGTTTCATTCCGTTTCATTCCGCGCCTCTCCCGACTTCTCCAACAACTCGCCAGGGTTAAAGATCGCGAATCGTGTCTGGTGTCATTCGTGAAATCGCTATTGAAATTTTTTTCCACGTCTGTCTCCGTGTTCGAATAAATATGTATACGCGTAGAGAAACGAGCACGACCGCTAGGTGGAGTTATATAATTTCTCCAGTTACACGCTCTTGGCCTGACGGATTTTTATTACTCGGTTACTCATTTAAAGAGATTCGAAATTTGTACCGTTCGGAAAACATCGAAAGCGTCTTGAGGCCATCGCTAGCCACGTCTCTTCCTTTTCATCCTCGTCCCTCCTGCCATCCGCCGTGCAACACGCTCCACGTCCCTACCCGTTCCTCGTGATGATCCACGATCTTTACGGATACCCCTTCCCCCGCTGCTCGACCGTTTCGCAATGATGTCATCCGCAGCATTGGCGCAGACGTCGAGAATTTTCAAACGATAGAAAGTACGGAACGAAGTTTTCGATGGCTAGGTGTTACTTCGTAACTCTGTGTCTTTTCCACTGCCACGAATACGCGTGTAAGACAATCGACGATCTTCGTCTTTTATTGCGGAAAATAATGATATTTAAAAGTTTTCGAAAGACGTTAATAAATGGTGAGAAAATGAGAATAAAAGGAACGGAATCGTTGGCAACGTTGTTTCAAATCTGTCGACCGAGTGTAAAAGGGTTCGATTCCTTTCTAAACTAACAAACAAAAGAGTACCGAAACGATGTTGATACGTGGATTGTACACGTATGAGAATTGTTAACTCTACCAGAGTGAAACTATAATGGTGTGGTTTTTGAAATTAAGCAAGTAGTTTTGAGGTTATATGTACGTTTATTTTTAATATCGTCGTAAAAGGTTGGAATTTACGAGATTAATGTATCACAGTATAAAAACGACTGTTCCAATTTTTTTACATGCACATGCACGGAAGATCTTATATTGTACGTGTACTATAAATTCTATTGCTTATGACGATAATTCGTATACGTCTACGTACATAGATATAAGCAAGCAGTTACATACATGTATATATACAGATATTATTTCGAGGTAGTTATATTTAACAACGGGTAAGTATTAACGTTAAACAAATTAAAAACTACAAGCATCGCAGTGGACAATGAGGCTTACGAGCGAGAGTAGCGAGCATTTTCGAAGAAATCCACAGCAGAGATAGCAGCAGATTGGGAAATTCGACTATTCCAGCGACATCGATCGGAAACGTGTTTCCTCGGACTCAGGTAGCACAGCACGCGATGAGCCATGGCGAGGCGGATTCGAGGCCAACGAGTAAAATTAGACAGCGCGTGAATGGAATCCGAGCCAATCGAGCAACCCCAAATGGAAATGGAAACGCTTCGGTTACTATACAAAAGATGGCCGCAATGCGGCGGCGTCTATAAAATGGCGGTTGTTGACCACCACCCGCCACTCGCTCTTTTTCACACATTTTCACAGATACTTACGACTATTCTTCCCGCCCGAAGCCATTTTCCAATTTCTTTTACGACCCCTCCGAATCGACCAATAGGAATTACCTCGTTCCGCTGCCATGTCCGAAACACAGGCCAATCATGCTCGGAATATCCTAAATACCGAACTCGTAATAGTACTCTTATAGTAATTCGCATGAAAGCGAATGTTTGTTTGAATTTTTCTGCAAAGGGGGAGAGAGAGAGAGAGAGAGAGAAAAAAAGATTAAAAAAAAAAAAAAAAAAAAAAAAAAAAAAAAAAAAAAAAAAAAAAAAAAAAAAAAAAAAAAAAAAAAAAAAAAAAAAAAAAAAAAAAAAAAAAAAAAAAAAAAAAAAAAAAAAAAATAAAGGTTTACAATCTACAACAGTTGTTCTACGGTGGTAACAAGTGAAGCCAATGTCGTTGGTACCGAAAGGAGGAACAAATCTGGTAATATTACAAGACCGGTACAAAGTATCGAGACTACAATCTCGATAGCGGTGCGTACGTACAAAGTGGCACAAGGCAAGCCAGTCCCACTTCCCTTTCCTCCTTGCATGTACGTGCGCACACGGTATATCTCATTCCATCATCGTCTCCTACCTCTCCATTCTTCCCAAGGAGTGGTAACTTTCCAAACTTCTCGTTTGCACGTCTTTTACCGTACGACTCTCCTCTGAACTCCGATACACCATGATTTATATGTCAGCAGTATGCTTGCATCGAAATCACGTATTCGAGTATCACCCTCTTCCGAGAAAAATAATCCGATGGAAACATAACCTAGATTTTTTCGCCACCGCGTTCTTACGACAGCCGACGATTCACCATCTTTGACCGTCGCGCGTCGGAGAAACGTACAGTGTGGTACATTATATGCTCGATTCTTTCAGCACACTTTGCCAGAAACTAAACGCTCGTCCGTTTACGAAAAACAACCGAAATTGCCAATTGTTGTCCGTCATTTTTAACACACGAGTCGTACGACCGAGATATTTTCCGATTATTATATCCACCTCGTTGCGTGGTACGTACCATTACACAGTACGGTGAGCATTTGTGAGTTTACGAAAAACACGAGAAAATAAGGGAAACGAAAGACCAGCGAACTCGATGCTCGAGATAACGACTTAAAAAAAAAAGCGTGGAGAAAGAAACGTTTCTATGCACTTGTTACATGGAAAACGACAACGGAGCGCTTTATTAGGGGGGAAAAAAAATATGTAGGCCCATAATCACCGACAGCGATCTGGTACGCGGTACGAGGCCGACGGTATTTGCTAAGTTACGAAAGTAAGCGGTTTTAGAAAGTACAGAAGGCTCGAGGTGAACGGCGCTCTAACGGCGAGGATCTTGCACAGCAATTACAAAGTGGCTTTGCAACGACGATCGAGAGAGACCGCGTTACTCAGCTGCTACGTAAGACTATTCGATGAAGCAGGTGCACCCATTTGATTTACGATGAATATTCGTTGAAATTCTTCCGTCGAGAAACGTGCACGGGGAACGGCGAAATAAACGAACGAAAGTCGATGTTTAAAAATGATAATAAAATATAAAAACATAAAGAAGAAAATTATCGTACTCCGTCCCTTTCTCTCTCTCTTTCTTTCTCTCTCTCTCTTTCTCACTCTCTCACTCTCTCACTCCTGTAAACGGTGAACGAACGTGATTTATTTCGGGAATGAAATTTTCCGGTCAACGAGTGTGCACTGTACTTTACGCTTGAAACGAGCGGAAAAGTAATTTACGTACGCTCGCGGTCGCGTTCGACTATATGCGCGCGACTGGAAAAAGAGAGAACGATGAAAAATGACGGCGATGCGCTCGAAGAATGGTCAGTACTCGCGCAGTGTTTTCTGTGATCCCAGAGCCTTTTTAACAGAGTACATTACAGCTGGGGGAACACGGTTTTCACTGCTGAGCCCACGAATACCGATAAACAAATTCCACGTAGGTGTACAGTCTTGGTCCTCGGTTCGGAACGGGCTGTCGTTTTTGAAATTGCGAAAAAAAAGAAAGGAAGAAAAGAACGGCGGTGTCTCTTCTTGCAAAAGCGGATGGAACGTTGAGAGAGATGTGTCGCGAGGCCGATAGGAGAGAGAAAAAGACTGACTATCGTAGCACAGAGAGCCAAGCCAGTTTCTCACCCCCACTGACCTAGCGACCGAGAAAAAGATCAAGGTGTTGTTGCGTCGGGCAACGGGCGAGCCATCGAGAGCAACGTCGAAAAAAAGTACTCCTTCTTGTCTATCCTGCACTCTCCAGACGTTATCTTCCACCAACTGCCGTAACAAACGTTAGATCACACACTGGCCCAGCGAGAGCAGAGCCACGGTTTGATCACGTGACGTTAGGTTGCGTCACAGTTGCCCCTCTCACCACTCAACCAACGAACCAACCGAACGACGAGACCGCCATCTTTATCCACTGATAGACCAGAGGAACACGGACACGAGCACCGCCGACGTACGAACAACGTTTCCCTTTTTTTATATGCACAACGAGTAGTAGATCTATGGTCGTCAGATCGATATATCCACCAAATCATAGTAGGATCTTCCCACATTTCTTTGTAATTTTTTTTTTTCTTTCTTTTCAAACGCTTTCACGATTAATTGATTCGAGAGGTCCATTCGACCTCCATGTGCCGCGCTGGCACTTATCGCAGTTCACTGCACACGTAAATCAGGAATGATCGAGCGCGAATGGATCTAGTCGGGCGATTATTGGAGCAACGTAATTTATGCGATAAGTTACGTACGATGTTTGATCTTTTCCTTCCTCGCTTTTTGATACAACTGCGAAAACGAAAAATCGCGATTGGTCGTAATAACGCGTAAAAAAAGCAGAGTACGAGTTAAATAAAATCAAATGGTTACACGTCGTATCTTCGAATTAAATATCTTGAGAATGTTTGTCGAGTGTAAATGCAATGCACATTACAGCAACGATAAATCTTCAGAGATCGCGATCACTTATGGAAAAATATCGTAGGAAGGCGAAAAATGGTGCACAGTGAACGAACGGTTCCAAGGTAGAGTCGCGTGGTTGCACAAGTCGATTATTCGAAATTCAGTGCTCGTTTCCAGTTAGATTCGGTCTCGGTGCCACGCCACGCACGCAATTTGCGGACCACGCCACGACACAATAAAAATCGGACGAATACGCGACACGAGTTCTATTATCACGATGCATGAGGTTCGTGTATATCTCGAAGGTCCAAGGAGCGACAAGGTATCACAGACCGCGGCGGCTTGATCCGAACTGAACGACGAGGAGCAAAGACGAAGGAACAATGTCGTCATGGTCGTCGTCGGCGGAAAACGTGGTAACACCACGATGGCGTTCGAGCTTCTGGTAAATGACGAGAGATCTCTCCTCGGTTTCGGAAAACTGCCGGAGAAGAGGGACTCGAGCGTTAAACACGACCGACTCCGACGGCGAGCAGCGACGAACGAGGATGCGCTCGAGCGCGTAGCCTGTGCCGCACTCTCAGTTTATCCCCACTACCAAGTATGATCGGCATCCGGTGGTAACTGTGGCGCGCATTCGCGAGCATTTCTGCTCGCTGATTGGTGCATAGCCGTTGCTACTTGGCCTGCCATTGGCTGATTGCACACCACGAATTCCCGCGGCGTTCACTATCCATGGGACACACAACTACACACACGTAGGAAGCACACGAGGCCACTCTCGATCTTACACAACGATATTCAGCGAGGACACCGCGTACACGTGCACGTACCTATGTACGTGTATACGCGCATACATAGAGATATACGTATATCCATACACGCGTGTATGCATGGTTGCTACTCGCGAGCTTTTGTGCGCTCACGACAGACACCATCGATGTATCTTTGTATGTGCATGTATTGGAAGATTCCACACGCCCGCGCTTCGCTACGGTCGTATGACGGTCGAACAGGAACTGGCCACAAGCCGCGCGGAAACGCGCTACTTATGCTGCCGATGGGAAGAAAACCGACGAATCAAGACAGCCTTTATACCCGCCGCCTTTGGACTCGATGCTACAGGTCCAAAAGGCCATCGTCGTGGTAGTGTACGCTTCTCGAATGTGAACACGGGGATGGATGTCAGCCAACACCTCTTGCTGCTATGCGCAAAACCATGATAAATACGTGTGGCCTACAGTGTGTAGATGTGAGTTTGTCGTTTTTCTTTACCAGCCTCCATTCCACCGTGTCCCGACAAAAATAATCAGGTTACCATTTCGCTATTGCTACTTACGCTCAAAGCGCCGCCGAACCTTTGACCCATTTTTCTATCGATCTTCCATGTTTCGCATATAGGGCACCGCTGCAATGGCCTCCGGCCGTCAAGATTCGTTTCTCTTCAGATATTTCAGCTTCCACGTTCGTCCGAATATTTTTAACGCGACTCTGTCTTTGTACGATTCGATGAAAAAGCCGCTGACTGCGTAATTCGTCAACAAATATCAGGCATATACGTACGTAACTATCGGACGCGTACGCGATCGTTGAGGTTACGTAACGTGCGATGTTCCTCGAAACGATTCGAACTGTTACGTAGGTTAATTACCATCTTTTTGCTTTTTCGTTTTCAAAATGGAGACGGACTGAAAAAGATACGATATTACGAGCGTAATATCGGCCTAGCGTATTTACTAATAGAAAATGCCGACGATAACACGCCTTGGCACAGGTGGAGTTAAAGGGAGAAATGGAGGAGGATGGTGAATTTCGGAGTGGAAATAAAGGAGAGACGGGAGAAAAATGTTAGAAATGGAAACGATCGTTACGATGCAAACATTAAACGCGAAAGAACGGTGCTACGCGAATAGCGGTTAGTTGATTAACGAAGCTCGCGCGCATAGGGAAGAGGAGGGGGTGGTGGCTTGGCAGAACATTGGAACTCGACTTGGTCGTCCTATTTCTACGCTCGGGAAGGTTCGTGCCACGAACCGATCGCGCACGAAGAAACGGGGATATAAGTAGGTCGTTTCAAGCGCACGTGTCGTCCTTGACTCACATAGCGTGGCGCGCAGGCGCTCACCGTTGCCGCATTGCTGGTCGCTAGGGCTTTTTCTTTGTTCGTCGCGCGCGCGTGTGTTCACGCGGAACACTACACACGCGCTGTCTTACGAATACACCGTATGCGTGTCTATCGCTCACACGCACCTCACTCTGCACTCTGCAAAATGAGCTAGCGACCGTGCGTTATCTATCTACCGCGTCCAATGTTCTCTACGTCGGCCACTCTATGCTTCTGTGTATTTATTCCTTCGAATTAATCGCTTCCGGAACGCGTTGTTTTTTCCATACGATAAACCTGTTCGAAGACCGAGTTAATCGCAGGCTATAACGGCCGTGGCGAGTACGATAAAAATTTTCGATTTTTCCTTTACTTTCGAACATTACTCCGGTAAGATACGCGAGGACCCAAAGACCCTACGTACATCTAGGGAAAGGGAATAATATACCTGCACGATTCCCGACGGAAGGGTTAAGGTTCGAATAATCTGGTGTTCTGATCAGGCACGTATAGGATTCCGTGGATGGCGAGCGATACCGCGTGAGGTCGAGACAATGGGGAGGCGGTGCGTTGTGCAACTCTCAAGGAGAATGAGCAGTACGCGTGTCGCGCGTTCCTGCGTGCCCGTGGACGCATATGCGCACGCCCGATGATAATCGACAGAAAGAGAAAGGTCATCGGGGGAATGGAGTTTCGCTTCCTCTTCCTCGTTGCGACTACGAGTAGGTAAGCGGGTATCCAAAATTGCGGGGAGTGACGCAACGCGCAGCTGTAAGCACGAATTCGTGTACGTCGCGTACACGTTTACCTATACTCTTGCAAACACGCGTATTCGGATAAAGTATTGGACATGCCGGCGGAAGCACGCTACTGCACCAAAGCGACCCATACTTTCCTACGACTAAGAATTCGCCCGATGCCCTGTGTTAAAACTTCTACGTCGGTGAGCGCATTTTTCCAAAATTTTTTCACACGTATAAATAAATAAACAAATCGATTAACCTCGAGAAAACAAACGTGAAAACGAAAGTTGGAGCCAACGTTCGTATTGTGTACACGTTGAAACGTATAACCAGAGTTATTGGCGCGATGATTAATGCGGTCGTTTTTTCCGTGAAATTGCATAAGCGCGCAGCGATTATAGAGAATTCTAGCACATTCTGTAGCAAGTGGACGGGAGAGCAGAGACTGTACAAGAGGCGATTCGCTGTACAAGGACAGTGACGCTCGGTGATGAGACCTGTAGGAGAAGTCGGTAGTCGCGTTGGCTTTGGCATCGTGGGTATTGATCGCAACGGGAACTCAAAGGGGAGGCCACCACGTTAGGCTGTTCGAACCCCAATTGGATCGACCTAGCTCGTAGCAGGGAACGGAAGGGGGCCACCACCTATGTCAACGAGACGCTTATATTTTAATTCGCCTGCCATGGAAATCGTGGAACGCGTGCCTCGGTAACGTTCACCGAGTCACCATCCTGTCAAATGTATTTTTGGCACACGCGTTTCCGAGAAACGCAGCGACCATTTCGCCGTGGTTGCGGCCATTGCAGCGGAGGACCTTGGGCCGTTCCTTCCAACGTGGAAACCAACGATAGCGGCGGTGACCCAAATTTCCAGTAATTTCTCCGCTTTTCGCCGGCGATAATTCGCGCGAGAGATGCGCAGGAGGCGCGACCTTCGCGCTCCGCGCGCTCGCGTGCGCGAGCGTTGCGTAACGCGAGTCTTTAATAACGATAATGAAGCAACCGTGACGAGGTAAATGCGGAGAGAAAAATTAGGGATTATCTGCATTTGATAAATATGTATGCACGTCGCCGCTCTGTGCCGCATGTACGAGTTCCGCATGCGGCAGACCGCACGACCTATACGTAATTCGAGGGAGCAGAGTGAAAAATTCCGACGTTAACGAAAGTACACGTATACGTAAAGGAATTTTTTTTTCATATCTTTGTCTTCTTTCAAACGTGACTGTATAACGGTGCGAGATAGAGATGCAGCTTTGGAAATAAGACATGGTGAATTTTTAGTATCTATCAGAGGTTATGGTAAAAATTCTTGCTGTGAGAGTATATTTTTCAGAGTTTAATCCTTGTCACCTTTTGTCGATGGAAGGATTAGTTTACCTGGAACGCAAATTTCTATTGAAGTTGGGATTTTTGGATTGGAGAGTTTTGTTGGGAAACTTTCGCCAGTCACTGTGTACGCAATGAACCTTCGTCGTGTATATTTATACATGCATTGGAAAATTTGTCGTTAACCTTTCCGATATTTACGTCGAGTATATGTCGACGTGAGAAGGTGGTGATTATTTGTTGAACGACGAGTATATTCGTCTTGGAGAAGGCACTATTTGCTTTCGCTATTTAATATTAAATCTAACATGGCCTAAATCTATTTCTATAATAAAATTTTGGCTAAAAATTCAACGTTATCCTCTTGATGTCTCAATTTTGCGTTTTTTTTCTCAATATATCAGCCATTTTGTTTAAAGATTCTACTCCCTTTCCATTCACCGGTTATTTCACTGTGGTAGGTTCAGTGTTGAAATGAAATGAAAATATATTTGTAATTTTAGCAGATTTTAGAGTAATAATACTTGATCGATTGATATAAATATCTTGAGATTTGATAAATGATACTGACAAAGCGATAAGGATACAAATCTTTCGAAAAAGTAGTCAGCGATATTTTTAATTTGGTCGTAATTCCTTTCAATTTTATAATATAGTACACTTACTCCGTCTTCGTCGAGCATACTCGTCGCTTGAAAATAATTGAGCACACAAGTGCTTATTTTTCAACTCTGTACGACTCTGTACACGAAGAGAAGGCATTTAGTAAGTTGACCAAAGTGACAACGTTGATTTTTAATTAAAAATTTAGAAACCCCCATTTGGATCCAAGGTTAAACGATTCTCGTTTCCGCAGCTGAAGAGAAGACATTTATCCGTGGATCGTCTTGTCCAACGATTCGTGGATGCGCAGCACAGTTCCGAGATCCGAATTCGCACTTTAATTCCTTTTCCGAGTTCTCGATGGAACGCTAATTATACCGCGCAAACAGCGGAGTGATTCGCAAACAGCGAGTTCGAGATATCTCTGAGAGCCCGAAGACATCGATCGGATGTTCGCAGCATAAAGCTGAGAAAAATCGCGACACTGTGTGTCGTTTCGACGCAACGTCCATGCTTTCCTATCGTCCGAGGTGGCTCGCATGCTAGCGTTCCTCAGATAAGCACATTCTTATCTGCGTACGTACTTACGTAAGCATCGGCTCGTGTAAACCTTCGCTTGCTTTCGCACCCCTTTTTCCTCTTCCGTCCTCTCCCGGTGTTTGCGACTTCTTCGTTTACCTCTTGTTTCTTCCTGCTTTCCCTTTTTCGCCTCCTTTTCTCAACTGCAGCCTTTCTCGCCTGCGCTCCACTTCAGCGCTGTATTTCATTTTAAAATGCAGCTTCCTCTCCAAGTTCCCTGTTTTTCCTCTTCCTTTGCTACCTTGTCCCCCGCCTTTCCTATTTACCTTTCTTTCGTGATTTTTTAATCAATTTCTTCGCTTTTCTTTCGGGTACTATCTCGTTTGCTTTCGTTTCTAGCAATCGAAAGTGGGATCAAATGGATCGGGGTCTGGGAAGAGTCCGAGTAACGCTGGCATAATTTATTTTGCGATCAGGATACGAGTACAGGGGACAGTCGGAAGGTATGAAAGACGTATTCTCGTTGAAATGGTAAATTGTATGTTTGTATGGACAACTGCGTCGGGGTTTATGGAATTGGGAATATAAGGCGATCTCGACATCCTAATTGTTCGTTATGGTTATCTCTCGTAGTATAATAAAGAGTTTACGCTAAACCTGCCAATAATAGTTTAAGTAAACTATTTCTAAGCTTTTGACTGAAAATTCCATTTTGGTTATAATCTAAGTATCATCAAATTTCCAATATTTTCGTCTCTACCATTTTCTTCGAAGCTTTCCTTCTTTCTCTTTTTTTTTTTTGATTATTGCTATCCATCGGGACTAGGAATTTAAAAAAACAAAATGGCGTACAGACATGTTAAAAGAGGTTGCATTTGTCTGAAGATTGACATCGGAACCTTTTCAAGGTTGCTGATTACGAATTTGGATAAATAATTTTAAAGAACAAAGTGGCTCCAAAATGGAGGACAGGCATGTTAAAGAAGACACAGCGTTCGGTTGAAATACTGCATCTACGGGCATTCGAAGTGGCCGATTACGAATCCGCTGGGGAATCGACTGAAAGGAATGACACGTTATCGAGCGTGACACGGATTGACCCGGTCTAACTGCAATATTCTTAGGCGTAAAATGAGCGTTGCGAAAGACAGGAGGGTATGCGAGCAGATGGTCGACGGGAACGGTCGGTCGCACGATCACGGCGTTATCGGCGGATTGGAAGCGCAGCACGCGCGAGCGTAGAAGCGGAGGAACGGCTGATTTATCAGCGGAACGCGGCGCGTTCGAGGAAGCCGGAGTAAATCGACGAATGCACCTTGGGATTCTTGTTACTTGCTTCGTTCCTTTGTTACACAACCGGCTCTCTCGCCAACTCGGCCAACTATCGACCCCACCAACTTTGTTCTCGCTCTGCTCCCCTTTTCTTCCGTCTTCTCCACCCATCCCTCTCTCTCACTCCCCCCTTTTCTCCCCTTTTCTCTCTTTTTCCGCCGAACACTCCCTCCCCCCTTTGCCGCCCTCTGCGCCCCTCGGTCTCTTTTATTCCAACCCCATCTCTCTATTTCTTCCTTTCTTTTTCGACAACCTTTTTCCCTTGCTTGTCCTTTCTCTCTCAGCCTAGTCCCCTGTGTCACCTACTCGCTGTCAGAGTTGGGCGTTATTGAAAGGAACTCCCGTACGGACAATTATCGAAATAAAACTTCCAGCAGAAGCGGCCTCGGCTATTTCGAAATCTTTTCCATTAAACCACGCTCCGTTCTGCCAAAGAAAGGACCGGGGGCTATTCAAATTTCACGAGTTCCAACGCGTTCAAACGCTATTTCCTCGGCGTGATCGATGAGACGGAAGTAACGTCGAATTCCAATTTTTCTTTTTTTTTTTTTTTTTTTTTTTTTATTCGTAACGCGTTCTCGTAGTCCGTGTATTTTCGAACGAATATATTTAGAGCGCTGTAATCCAGGTTAGTTGAACTTGTTGAGCGACCTTGGATGACCTTGAGCAATCACAGCGAAGGTGTCATGTTGGCTAATAGGTAGGGACAATTTTTCTTCCGCAAGATACGTTCCTGGTGTAAAAAAATCTACGTCTTAATCGAAATTATTCGTTGTAGTTCAAAATGGTGGATATATGTTGTTTAACGAAATTATTTTTATTTCAAACGATATGATTCTTGTTGCGCGCTAAATATATCGAATTATCCAATCGATTGAGCGACCTTGGGTGACCTTGGGTGATTGCAGAGATGTTAATTTGGCCAATAAATACCGACCAATTTTTTATTTTTAAATCTACATATTATAATTGCAGTTGTTCGTTGTGGAACAAAATGGCGGATACGTCGTTTAGCGAAATTATTTTTACTTCCAGACGTATCGATATCATATCGTCGTCGATCGAATAGTTCAATCGAGAGATCGATAGCAGAGGAAAAGAATATTTCCCTCGGAACAGTGGATTCTCAGTACCGGCGCGAACGTTCGATTATTAAATTATTTGAATACTCGTTATCTCGGTTAGCGTGTATTTGTTATGTAGTTGGACAGTGACATGAAATACGACATTTTTGTGTCTTGTTGCGCCATTACGGTGATAAGTGGAAGATTCCAAACCTAAGGATGGGGATTCATTTATCTTCGTGCTTCAGCAGTCGAAGCATAATTCGCAATTAGCGCGTAGTAACGCGAAGCTGTCTAACACTGCGAGTACCACGATTTGCTCGGTGCCCCGAAATCGCATAAGTTTCCATTCGATGGAAACTCGCGCAACGAGATACGAAATATAGGCTAACCGTGAAAGATTCGTCGGGTTTTAAATAGACTGTACTCGTTCGCGCTAATCGCGTTGCGAAAAGCATATTCGCGATGGTCCGAGTAACGCTTGGACAGTTTCCTCTCCTTATCGCGTATCATTTGCTATTTTACGCGGAATATTCTGCGAAACCAGTCTAAAACTGGTCTAAGTTATTCACGCTGCGAGTAAATTGAATGATAATGTACAATTACAAAATATATGTACCAAGTTAATATACTATTATCTCTCTATCTCCCTAATATTCTTTATCTTGCACTAACAACGTGTACTCCCTCCCCTCTCTCTCTCTTCACCGATTCTGAAGATTATCTTCTCGCAAATATTCCAAACAAATATTCTCCGACTAAGCCTAACTTTCTGAAGTCAAGGTCATCCGAAGGTCATAACACAGTAGGCCATCAAACTCGTATTTGCTTTCATCGACAATTGGATGAAGTCAGAAATACGGGATGCTATTTAAAAATCTAGGTGCCCTTGACATTTTATTAAAAAAAAAAAAACAGGTTTTGGAATTTTTTATACTCCAATATGTGGCCGACGAGATGCCCCTTAACCCCCTTAACTTTCGTTTAGAACACTTTTCTGTCGGGGCAACCAGAGTGCCTAAGTCGTGACAGTTGCGCGCCACACCCTGTACATCGCACATTATCATACAGCGTCTGTATCACAGCGTCTAAAAAATCACGTTTCGAATAATTTCTTACATTACCGCGAGCCATTTCCTGTCAGACCTAGCCTTTTCGCGTTTCCTCCAACACCCCGCGCTCCAACCCTCGCACCATCTACTCGCGTCTCCGCGCTTTCGTCAAGTTGCCACCCATTCTTCCCGAATTTTCCTCGTCAGCCCGAAACGCGTCACTCCCCTAAGCCTGCTCTTCTTCCCCTCGTGGTATCCGCATCCGTTTCTCTTCCTCCACCGCGTCCGACGGACCCAAGGGGCGCCTGGTGGGGGGCCACGTGCTCTCGGTACCTAGTCACGCGAGGATAGGACACGTGGTATGTACTGTACGTACGTCCGTTCGAATGCATAGGCGTGGAAACGCGTGTTCCCTCGGAGCCGCGCAGACGCCGTCTGTTCGGTGATTTTACTCCGAAATTCCCCCCCGCCCCTGTGCTATGATTTCGTTCGACTTCGTTCGAAAAACGAAGGATTGAAAGAGCATAAATTAGGACGTTAGCTGATCTACATACCGGTATTTCATAAGTGATGAAGAAAAATTGAATAATCCCTGGAAAATTGTCATTTTTGGTTGCAATATTCGATAAGGGTTCGATACGAAGTTGGACCCGCCAGTGCCGTACAAACAGGGTCGATGCAGTAACACGGGTAACATCTCGAGGAGCTCGAATGTCGCATTGCGAAAAAAGGGAACGAGAGATCGCGTCGAGACGCTCAGATGAGCATGATTCGAACTTCCAAGGTCTCCTCGAGCGTTCCGGAAGAGGAGACACGGAATAGCGTTTTTCTATGAAATTTCGGGCAATTCGGAGTCCTGCACTCTGACGAGAGGTTTGCTAAGAAAGGTTTGCGCGGTAGTCGGAATCCGGGCGGGCTATAGATTTCCTAACAGATATATTTCGCGCGAAGTGGATCGCTTCTCTGGAAAAATGTGTCACCTTTTATCTTATCGCCCGGAACACGTGTATGAGTATGAAAGCAAATGCTGTATTTTTGTTCGTGCGTGCGATAGACGTACACGTGTGTTAGCTATGAAGAGAACGCCTCATGGCTCTTATCACTTTCATCGTTTCCTGCTTCACCGTCCTACACACGAAACTTCATTTTATATAACACCCAGATACACGTGTGTGCACGTCGGTGCTCGTGAAAGTGGTCTATCTCGTATCACGTCCATGTACATTTCGAAGTGGAATGACTTTTGGCAAAAAGTCGAACGGTTAGACCGGACTCGCAGCTTTGACGTAATTATCTCGGTAATTTATAAGATACACACCGCTTGGGCCACTTTCTTAACGCAGAGTGGACCGTGTAGAGCTACCACCTTGATTATCATAGCTTCTTCGGCTGGACGAGGATCGATACGGAATTATTTAATTATTATTGCAGGATGCCTAAACAGGTTTTATTTTGTCTTCAGCTTACAGAAATAACGTGTTCCTTCGTTTATCGAAGGAATGGTTCGAGACATCGGAAAGGAACAGAGCAAAATGAACGGAATAAAATGAACACCAAACTGATTAAAGGCAAGAAAACAATACTGAAACAATACTGTAACTATAACACACGGAAAACACGCTTTTATTCGTGTTATTATTTTATTTCCCTCTCCGACTCACGAGGATTCTTCGAGGCTTTTTCACTCAGGACTCTCCCTGTGTTAACGAGGGTCCTGTTTCATACCCTATGCAAACTCGATGATTTGTAACTATAACACACGGAAAACACGCTTTTATTCGTGTTATTATTTTATTTCCCTCTCCGACTATTTTCACGAGGATTCTTCGAGGCTTTTCCACTCAGGACTCTCCCTGTGTTAACGAGGGTCCTGTTTCATACCCTATGCAAACTCGATGACGCGCTTATATCAATGCTCTCATAAAAATTACGTCACTTTACCGATTCGCGATTTGCCCTCGTGAAAATCGTGCCACCTTGTCGATCCGCCATTAGCTCTCGACGATTACGATTACGATTACGTTAACCTGTACTTTACCTTCACGTAAAGACCACGCAACTGAGCTAGCTCCTTTCCAAAACTAGCCTTCCATAATTAGTCGATCTTCGATTTTTTCCTCTAAAATGATAGCCTATTTTTTGATTTGTTTGTCTAAAAATAGCATTATTTTATCACGTTATTTCCCCGGAAAAGTAAGTAAAAGGGAGAATGAACTTGGTCCCGTCCAGGTGGTGCACCCTGTGAAAATTGAGAGAATCCGATGGGCATACGTTTCGGTGCAGCGAGTAATCCGTGTAACCGGGCAGTGGGTCTGTCGAAGCGGTGGAAAATGCCGAGAAGGGGTGTGGATAAAGGAGGAAAATGGAATTGTAGTACTCGATTGTTAATCCAACGGTCGGTTGTCGGTCGTGCATAGCGGCTGGCTGGCCAGCTGCACT
The DNA here is from genome assembly GCF_001483705.2 of Eufriesea mexicana. Classification (NCBI taxonomy): domain Eukaryota; kingdom Metazoa; phylum Arthropoda; class Insecta; order Hymenoptera; family Apidae; genus Eufriesea; species Eufriesea mexicana. The sequence goes on along the minus strand of NW_016908604.1, from coordinate 309,728 downwards.
TGACTCTCCTATGCAAGATAAATAGGTGCGGCTGGTTCCTATTAATAGCGGATGGTTTACGTGGCGATTGCAGTGTACTAGCTCAGTGTAACTTGCCAGCGGTTCGCATCCCGGCGAGAATTCTCTCCGGGTGTCCGTGTAAATTACATTCGATTACATAACGACACTGGTCGCGAGACAAAAGAGCACCGAAAAGCTCCACGTTCCAGCGCCTCTCTGGATCAGTCGGTTGCCACGATCCGGGGGGAAACTCGTGGAACGATTTTCAAACCGCGAATTTGAGGACACGTTGACAGTCACGGTGGTCACCAGTGTCCGGCGATACTAATTTTTCAACACGACTGGCACGCAATTTTTATATGCTCTGCTCGGGGGACATTCGCGTCAGGGGAATTTCCATTATTCCTAGAATACGACGAGTCATGAAATGATATGGCAAGAGAAAGGAAACAGCGCGAATCGTTAATATTCTCTATTTATTTACGTTGTTCGGATTTGCGAAAAATGCTCGAAATAAAGGAAATGTAAATTTGATACGTGCATCACTTGGGACTGGTGACCACCATGTGTTCATTCATGATCACGATTATTTTTTGACATTTTTAAGTATCGAGATAACTAAAGAACGATATGGAAATGAGCGAGCTATTTAACGATTAAACATTTTTGGAATATGATAGAAAGGATAAAATATTCCGATGTGCTTTATTTAAAGTTTAGCATGAACCCCTGCGTTTATCGTATAAGTGCGTGGATGTCAACAGTAGTCAGTGTTGACACTAACCTACCACGGGTTTAAATGGCTATGATAAACCGTAATAAACCATAAATGGCCTAAATGGTCGTGAAATTTTCAGTAGAAATTCCTAGTTCAACGCTTTTATCGCTTTTTGGTCACTGGTATTTCTTTTAGCTTTAATGACGATCAGTGTTTCAATGACACCCGTTATTCCATTTCTTTAAGATTCTAATACTGTTCTAACTACCGGTCATTTCACCGTGATGGGTTTAGGGTTAACTGGCCTAACAGCGGTTTCCAAACTATAATTTACGACTGGGACTGTAACTAGAGGGCCCATAAAAATCTCGCTGAAAGTCGAAACTGCTCCCTAAATACCTGACATCCTTTTCATGGGATTGGGCAACACCGATGACTATCGTTTTCATATAAATAGTTTCCATTATACACAGTTTGCGATTTAATAACGAAAAATTGTACATTAAAATCTTGGATTTCAGGTTCGGTAGTCCCAGTGTTAAACAACCATTCGCTACCATGCGAGTACCATGTTTGCACACATACGTGTACGTGCACGGTGCACATACACTCGACACATTGGTCGGAATGGCAAGACGCGTGAGCGGAGGTCGTGGTGGCAAAACGTGGACAAATGGGCGAACGAAGAGGAGAAGAAAGAGAGAATGGAGAGGGCAGAGGCGGTAAAATACGGTTTGCCGATAAATCTTTGATCGATAGATTTCGTGTGTGTTCCAGTAGGCAAGCTAGAGCTAGGCAAAGAAGAGCGGAGGAGGATGGCTCGAGGGGAGGCGGCGGGGATCAAACAAAATCCGGTATATGCGGGCAACGACCTTTAGACACGTGTCCCGTGCCACGTGCTGCATTCGACAAACTGTCGAACGGCCTTTTGCCTCTTTTATCTCCGCTCGCTTCTGTTTTCACCTCGTTCCGCTCCCAATTTTCCTCTCGGCCCGCGTTATCTCCGCGTCGCGATTTCCCGACATCCACTGCACCCTAATACCGAGCGGGGCCGGTCCAGATACCGCCATTTGCTGTAGCGAAGATCGAGTCTGCGAATGGATAGGCCAATGATCTCATTTTCTTTCGTTTCCTATTTTCTCTCTTCTTTTTAACCTTCGAGATGAACTGACGGGGTAGCCTAATATCAAGAAGTATCGATCCAAATACTGCTATTTGCTGTATCGAAGATGGAGTCTACGAATGGATAGGCCAATGATCTCATTTTCTTTCCTTTACTTTTTAACCTTCGAGATGTACGATGGACGAGGTAACCTAATATCGAGTAATACCGATCCAGATACTGCTATATTATGTATTAACCCTTTGCACTCGACGATTTTCTGACTAAAGAAGAATAAGGATTTAAAAATTTTCTGCCATAAAGCTGACGATATTTTGTTCAGCAGTAAATAAGAAATCGAGTAATAATTAAAACGTAGAATTATTTGCATCCGTTACATTATTTTAAATTTGGTATATTAATTAATATCGATCTTCGAAATTTGATCTAATGGTGACTGATGGTCACCTCTCGAGTGCAAAGGGTTAAAGATGGACCAATGATCTTCTCATTTTCTTTCGTTTCCTATTTTCTCTCTTTTTTTAAAATCCTGTCTTTCGTTGGTTATGATCGTGTCGGTATCGAAGATCGAGTCCTTCTTTCGTTTCCTATTTTCTTCCTTTATTTCTTAACCTTCGAGATGTACGATGGACGAGGTAACCTAATATCGAGTAATACCAATCCAGATACTGCTATATGCTGTATTAAAGATCGAGTCTGCGAATGAATAGTGCAATGATCTTCTCATTTTCTTTCGTTTCCTATTTTCTTTATTTTTCTTTATTTTTTAACCTTTGAGATGAACGATTGACGGGGTAGCCTAATACCAAGTAGTAGCAATCCTGTCTTTCTTTGATTATGGTCGTGCTGGTATCGAAGATCAAGTCTGCGAATGGATAGGCCAATGATGTTCTCATTTTCTTTCGTTTCCTATTTTCTTCCTTTATTTTTTAACCTTCGAGATGAACGATGAACGATGGTAGCCTAATATCAAGAAGTACCGATCTAAATACTGTTATTTGCTGTATCGAAGATGGAGTCTACGAATGAATAGCGCAATGATCTTCTCATTTCCTTTCGTTTTCTATTTTCTCCTTTCTTTCAACCTTCGAGATGGACGATGGACGGGGTAGCTTAATACCAAGTAGTAGCAATCCTATCTTTCGTTGGTTATGGTCGTGTTGGTATCGCAGATCGAGTCTGCGAGTAAATAGTCCGCCGATCTCTTTATCCTTCGTTTCCTACTCGTTTCCTATTTTTCCCTTTTTCTTTTTGAACTCCCAACGTTGGAGGGATGGGATGTAGAACGAAGGCAATTCGCGTAATCGAACGTATGCAATCGCTAGGCAGCTCCAAGGCGAAAAGTAAAGAGAGTAAACACGAAGGTTTATGGCAGCTTGCGAGGAGAGTCCTCGTTGCCTTTCATTCATGATATACGTGTTTAGAAAATTAAACGGTGCCACGAGGAAGAGTGGGTAATAATCGCGAATTATTCGCGACCGTGGATAAATTGTGGTTTTCCGGATTTGCCACGAGGAAGAGTGGGTAATAATCGCGAATTATTCGCGACCGTGGATAAATTGTGGTTTTCGGGTTATTTGCACAGCCCCTTTGCTTTTACCTTGCTTCAGCCCGATTAAAATAAAATTTGCAGGACCGATTGTCCGGATGGTCGCAGCTCGAGACAGGATTTAAGAGTGACAAGCCAAGTTGTTGCGTATGTTATCATTCGACGAGCAATAAAACACTTATAGTAAATAAAGGACGATGGAACTAGTTTTCGCATTTCGCGGCCTTATCTTTATTTATTCGCGAATTACGTAGACGTTACGCGCAAGATAATGGCTCGTTTTGCAATCTCGTGATACGATAAAAGATATAAACAACCGTGAACATTATGTAATTGCACGAGAGTGACATCGATGCACGAATTTGACAATTTTTATACGTGCTTGTCCTCCACGATTTTCCTTAAGTAGAAGGCTATCTCGTAACGAGAACTCAATTCAATAATAAAAATAAATACAGTATGTTTAAAGATAAAGAGGAAAGCAAACGAGTTTCCAGGTGTAAAACCGCAAAAATTAATCGAATTTTGCACTATAATTCATGCACTATCATAACGTATGCGATGGAAACGTTTTCATAGGTTCCCCGGAACAATGCATTAATATTTAAATTTCGAGATTAAAATACGACGCGAGTAAATGGCCATCGCTTTTTGCACGTTGATACCGATTTCGACTTCATCCTTGAAGCCCAAAATTACTCACGAATTCTGTGTGCAAAGAAGGCGAACGTTACGCAAAAGCGATGCTGCAATCTGGCCGAAGACACGTAGTCACTCGATGTCATTGATACGTCGAATTCGACGATTAATTTATTAATTTATTTCGGTGATTAATTTATTATTTCCTAATATTATTATTTTTATTATTCTCTGGATATCCTGCAACCCGTTCCTTGGATATCCCTCGCGTAGCAGAGGATATCCTTGCCTATATATAAATGCGATGGAATGGGCCATAGTCAACGGTAACGTCGGTCACACGTGAAGCCGTCTCGTGAAAACACGTCGAAGAACAATACGTAACTGAGACAGAAAGACATCGACCTAACCACGAGTTTTACCCGCGTTGTTTACGTTGGGTCGTACTTGCAAATCACGTCTCTCACCCGTGATAATCGTGTTTAGCCCGATTCCTTTACCCCGAGTCTCTCACGATACTATAGGCGAGGAAGTTAATGGTCCGAACGGCATGCAGAGGGAAAAGGGACAAGATTTATGGTCGGCAACAATGGTTGCTGGTAATCGAGGAACTGCGTTTGCGCAACGCACCGTACGTTTCCAATAATTAGTATTTACTGCGTCGCAATAACGGATGAACAAGGGGGACATGCAACGACTGCGTCCTTTACAACTGAACAAGTATAGAACAAAAAGAGGTACTGAAAAACTGGTCATATATATATTAAAAGAAAAATTGGCGAAAGTACCATAAAAGAAAAATCAAATGTTAATAATGGAAAGTTAAGAAATGGTCATTCGGGCTATGGTAGCTTTAGAGGTACAACTTCATGCAACTTCAAGTGTGTGCTTCTGCTTCCTAATTATACACTGCCGTATTATTACCTCGGAAAGAGTTTTCATATAAAAATAACGTCCGAAATTGTATAAACCGATTCACGAAGGGTGGTCTAATTCGAAGCGATCTATATTTACAAATAAGAAGCCAGTTAATTAGCGGCTGTGACTGTCGACCGATCGCCGAGCTATTTAATCCGAACACACGATGCTCATTCCCCGACAATTGCCTCGCTCAATTAAACGTTATTTGTTCCGCCATGTTCTTCGGTGCACTGTTCACGAATTTTTGAACTACGTATACTACCATAAAAACCCATACGATATTACGAACAGACGTTCAGCTTCGAGAGAAGACACTCTTAGACCCTGCCATGGGTCATTCGCGAATTGTTTAAGACGTTGAACGCCACGTCGGTCCTTAAGAATCGGCGCTAGACTTTCCGTTCAGGCCCCGCCGGGCCGTAAGGCCCGCAAGGGCCCGCATGGCGGCCAACTATGGCGTGAACGAAACGCCACGTAAAACCGGCGTCCTGGCAATCGCGTCGTTTGCGAAGTCCAGGACGCTCCACTATCGCGGTAGGCTGGCTATCGTGGGGGTTTTAGTCGGTAAAAGTCCCGCATAACCCCACCCCCTCCCCTAGGGGGGTCGGGTATCTTTCGAAGATTTCCCCCACGTAAAAATAAAAAAAAGAAAAGACGTAAAACCGGCGTGGCGTTTAACGTGTTAAGTCTCGAGCCCTGAGAGGGTGTCATCAACTGAGAAATAGCATAAGGAAGGGTGACGTAGGATGAGCAGCTGGACAAGATAATTCTGCGATACTGTGCTCGCGAATTTTCAGAGTACACGTGGCCGACTCGTGATAAATATTTCAAACAATATCGTAACGAGACCTCCAATTCTCTTTTGGAAAAAGACACTCGTAGGCCCTATTATAGACGCACTATGACGCGAGCTCTCGGTTAATTACTTCTGTTCAGGAGGATCGATAGGACACTATTAATAACGATACCATGCGTGGGGCGAGCAATTGAACAAAACAATTCTTCCACACACTGTTTACGAATTTTCGAAATAAATATTACCAATCAACAACTCTCATCCCTACCATAAATGCATTATGATACAAACTATTATAATTTTTATTCAGTTACATTTAATCATGAATCGTGAAACAATGTAAGGACAAGTGTCATAAGATGAGCAATTGGACAATATAATTCTTTAAAATTATATTTAGATGACCAACCAACGACCAATACATTAAACAATATTACAACGAATCCTTAGGTTCTCTTTCGAAGGAAGACACCCTCGCCCCTATCATAAACGCACTATGACGCGAACTATTATAATTCTCGTTTGGTTACATTCAGTCATGAGTCGCGAAATGATATAAGGACAAGTGTCATAGGATGAGCAAGTGGACAACATAATTCTTCAAAATTATACTCATATGATCAACCAACGACCAATACTTTGGACGACTTCGCGAGTCGAGGAGTGGATAGGTTCCCTTTCGAAGAAAGACACCCTCATCCCTATCATAAACGCACTATGTCGCGAGCTATTATAATTTCCGTTTGGTTACATTCAGCCACGTGTCGTGAAAGGATATAAGAAGGAAGAGAGTCATACATGAGCAGTTGGACAATATAATTCCTCAAAATTATACTCATATGACCAACCAACGACCAATACCTTAGACAATATTACAACGAATCCTTAGATTCTCTTTCGAAGGAAGACACCCTCGTCCCTATCATAAACGCACTATGACGCGAGCTATTATAATTCTCGTTTGGTTACATTCAGTCATGAGTCGCGAAACGATATAAGGACAAGTGTCATAGGATGAGCAATTGGACAATATAATTGTTCAAAGCTATACTCAGATGGCCAACCAACGACCAATATCTTGGACGATTTCACGGTGAGTGCATAGGTTTCCTTTCGAAGGAAGACACTCTGAACTCCTATCATAAACGCACTATGACGCTAGCTAATCCTCGTTGGATTACTTTCAGCCAGGAGCACGGATAGGACGGCATCGGTCGCGAAACAATAGGAGAGGAATGGGTGACATAAGACGAGCAGCTCGACAAAATAGTTCGTCTCTGTCGGTGGCCTCGCTCTAGAATCGTTCTAGATCGCCATCTAGGGTGACGAGGACGCGGCAGGGGAAGGGCAAGGAGGGCTGAGGTCAGCAGTACAACGCTGTAGCCGCTGTACCAGCTCGATACGAGCTCTGACCCATTTGGCAATGTTCCCGAGTTCGGGCCACGGGATTTCCCTCTGTGAGATCACCGATCTAATTTTTCCATTTTTTAATCCAACCCTACCCTGCACCGCCGCACCCCATGCCGCCTCTACTTTCCCCATAATTCACGCACCGTGGAGCTCCGTGGGAAAGCGGGTATCGTTATCCTGGAACTGCTACCTCCGGCACACTCGGCTCCAGGCGCCTGAATCCTCGGCCAGCTTCCAAGGAAACCGCGAAAGCGCCAATTGAACCAGCGAGCTTCTCCCGAATCAACGAATTTACACGGTCCAGAAGCCGTGTTTGACCGCTGTCAAACTGTTGGCTTTTATTATAGACCGCGTGCTCTCGCGAGCATCGCGAGGGTGGATCATTTTGGCACGCTCCAGTTTCCAATTAGTCTGACACCAGGACTTATGCAAATACACCGGGCACTTTATAATTGGCTGGCAGTGTAATAGGTATTTACGAACCCGCATTGTCAGGGTAGAACAGTTACGGCCAGGTGCGAAGGAACGTTTCATCCCAGACGGGAGAAAAAATTCGAATTTTCCTCAAGAGACAAGACTTCGAAGAGTTTAGCTGTCCAGGGGTCCCCTGTCGATTGATATTCGAACGTTTCCGGAATATCCACTCGGACCAGCGTGCTCTTTAACCGTGGATCGTTGCGGACGAATGTGGAGCATCGGAGGGATGTTCCATTGTCGCGGGGATGAATCGCGATCGAAGCTCTAATTAATGGAAACACGCGGTGGAGCTGCTGGAAAAGCGTGTAGTTATTTTCTTTGCCGTTTCTTTCGTGACCTCAGAACGAAACTAGACCACGCGAAGTTTTTGGTAAATGTGTCAACCACCCGGTGTGGGATCAATACTTGCGTCCTGGTTTCTCCTCTCCTTCTTCCACCACCCCGTTTACCCTTACCCTCGATCCACCGTACGCCCTGCACCCCGCGCCCTCTCCTGGCTGCCGCCTCCCTTCATCCCCTCGCAACCCCCATTGTAAAGCTCGTTATAGAACATTTCGTCTCGCTTTTCTCTCGGATATACCTTCCGCGACGTGTCTTTAATTGCTGACACTGTCGTCAACGCGATACCGTCAATCGCGTAAATTCCCATCGACCTGTCTACGGCTTTTCCGCTCGTTAATTCCGCGAATAAACTTTCCTCCGACTTTTCAACGTCCTACCGGCACATTTATTTACACCTTCACGCTTTTGTGGCTGAACAGCGTTACTCGCGCAATCACCGAGACATAGGCCTGTAGCTACGGATAACGAGGATCGTTTAGCCTCACCTATCGACCAAGACCACGTCATCGTGTCTCGTTTACGAGTATTTTTCGATAAATTCGATAAATTCGCGAGAAGATGCAGCTATCCTCGTCACATCGGGTGATTTTTGATATTTGCTGGCCAAATTTCCTCGCTAGGCAAAGATCAACCCTCTGATGACCATGCTAGGGAATTAACACGGTTCCAATTTTCCCTAGAATTCCATTTCTTTCGCTGTCCATTCGCTGCATTTACGTATTATCGATAGGATCACGTGCACTCGAGTTCCTCGAGATACCGGTCTCTTTGCGATCTTGGTTGAGTGATTTTGATACATTTTCGAAGTTATTGTATACTGTGTATTATACTCCGTTATTGGATAAAGTGGCGTTAAACGATTTCGAAAATTAGATTTCGAGAAATTCGCGGAGATTTGATTCAATCTCCATTCATCCTGGGAACTCGTATCACACGAAATACCCATTACGTGAAACAAAATGGAGAATTTGAATCTTGTTAAATTGATTTTAAACTTGCATTAGATAGAAATGATACGATTTTATGCTCCTTTAACGCTAAACCTATCATTTAAATGATTAATGGGTGATAAAAGGAAAGAAGAATCTTAGCAAAAAATGGAACGAGTGGAAATATCGAACAGTTGATTGCACGTATGTATATTTCAAGTGACCAAAATCACAGAAAATGACCGATAACATCGAATGTGGAATTTTTAACGAAAATGAAAACTTTATAGAATAGAAAATTTTAGATAAATCGGTGCTTATATACCCTACGTGTATTCTTCTAATAAATTGCAGCATTGTTATATTTTTTCAAAATCGAAAGTAAAAAATGGACACTAAATGTCACCTTTAAATACTTTAATCATAGTATTTATTCCATTCATTCGCAATATTGTACCGTACTATATTCCATCCAGTGAACTATCTCGCAAGTCGCATGATCTATTAACCCTTTGCACTCGGCGATTTTTTCGTTACAGAAAAATAATTACAGAAAAATAATTCGAAGACATTCTACCACGAAGTCGAGGATATTTTTAAAACGGTAAATAAGAAATCGTATAGAAATTAAGACGTAGAATTATTTTATTTCGACATTCCACGCATCACTGGGTAATTCTAAATGCGATATATTAATCAACATCGATCTTTAGAATCAGATTAAATTGCGACTGAGGGTCGCCTCTCGAGTGCAAAGAGTTAAATTATTTCATATTTTCATTATTTGCACGACAACGCGAAGCAAAATGATCATCGCGAGCTGTGGCAACTAGCAATCTCGAGTGGAAATAATTGAAAATTCGGGATGGAATAATATGCGATCGTGCCATTAGAGGATGCCACCCTGTCCCGTGTTTTCGTCGATCGGCAAAACAGAATCGTTTTGTTTGCAAAAATAACAATTTACCGTTATTCGACCCCTGTTCCCGGTGTTCCCGCTGTTTTCAGGATCCCTCGGAACACTCTATCCTCTCCCTCGACGCCACCTGCCTCCTGCAAGGGGACAAATAGCGCAGGGTGGAGGCTCAATAGAGAGATGAGGAGGCAAAGGGAGCAACATTTCAATGGGGCAAAGGGAATCGAGCCCCGGATTCACCCCAAACGAGCGCGCATGCTCCCGAGCGAAATTCTCTTCGCACGACGCTTCTCCCTGTGCTCTCCTAACGCGTCTCTCTCCGATCTCCTTACAGCGTTTTTCAAAACTCCCTGTCGAGCCATTGCTCTATCGAATAGCCACGTTTCCGTCACTCCTCACTCCTCTTGGCTGCGTTTTTCCACACCTTTGTCATCAAATTGCTTCTTCTCCATGTTTTCTTGTAGATGAAGGGGTTCTGCGTTGAGTGGAAATATTCTGTTTTGCTTTTTAATTGTATATGTGCTCTCTATCGTGTTTCTTTTGGATCTCCTTATAGCGTTTTTCAAAATTCTTGGTCTAGCAATAGGTTTGCTCTATTGAATTGCTATATTTCCGTAGGACTTGTGACTTCCCTTGGCTGCGTTTTTCCACACCTTTGTCATGAAATTGCTTCTTCTCCATGTTTTCTTGTAGATGAAGGGGTTCTGCGTTGAGTGGAAATATTCTGTTTTGCTTTTTAATTGTATATGTGCTCTCTATCGTGTTTCGTTTGGATCTCCTTATAGCATTTTTCAAAATTCTTGGTCTAGCAATAGGTTTGCTCTATTGAATTGCTATATTTCCGTAGGACTTGTGACTCCCCTTGGCTGCGTTTTTTCACACCTTTGTCATGAAATTGCTTCTTCTCCATGTTTTCTTGTAGATGAAGAGGTTTTGCGTTGACTGGAAATATTCTGTTTTACTTTTTAATTGTGCTTATGCTCTCTATTGTGTCTTTTTTGAATCTCCTCATAGTGTTTTTCAAAATTCTTGGTCTAGCAATGACTTTGTTCTATCGAATGACTATATTTCTGTAGGACTCGTGATTCCTTTCCATACCTTCACCATGAAATTACTTCTTCTCGAGCTTTTCTTGTAAATGAAGAGGTTCTCCGTTCAGTGGAAATGTTTTGCTTTGCTTTTTAATTGTGCTTGTGCTCACCCATCGTGACTCTTTTGAATCTTCTTATAGCGTTTTCCAAAATTATTAGCCTAGCAATGGGTTTGCTCTATCGAACTGCTACGTTTCCTTACCTCGTGACTCTTAATTACGTTTTCCCATACCTTCGTTGTGAAATTGCTTCTCCTCGTCTTTTACTTTTTTCTCCATGGCTAAAGAGGTTTCACGTCCGATGGAAACGTTCCATTTCGCCTTTTAATATTCGTTTGTTATTATAATTAGACGATGATTTGGAGGCGAGTAGTTGGAATGAGTATTTAATTGCGATCGGACGTAACGGTGATTGTGAAAGTGGAATAATTGTAGGACTACACGGGTAACCCATGTTTCGTTCTCGAGTATTTAATAATTCGATGTCTGCAGCCGGGGCCGATTTATAAATCTAAAGCAGGAACTAAGACAAACCTGTGGATCAATTTCTAGCCATTCTGCCGAGAACAATTTCACTTTATCGTAATCTATGTAAACGAGTGTAGCTCTAATAAAATATCGAACAGTTTGGAAGAAGAAATTCGAATTTATTTTTATTTACATTTATTATTTATTCATTTTTATTAACATCTTCTAACAAAAATCTTCGACATTTTGTAATTATCTTTACCACGTTATCGCAAATCGATTTAACGATTTATATATTCGATATTGTCCGTAAATCATTGAACTCTATTCGGTCTTAAGCGATAAGCGTAACGATACGTTCTGATATTTTTAATCAGGGAATTAAGAAGTTGGGATTCAAGCTCCTATCGTCGGCTGCATTTTGTTTGGAATTTTATGGAATTGCGTAATCCGGGTGAGCAGGTATCCGTGGAATTTTTGCTATTTTTAGCCTAACATTCTTGCCGTGTCTCGGGAGAAACACCTTCCTCGTTAGCAACTACGGATGGGACTTACAGCAAGAATAATTTCTGCGCTCGATAGAGCCTCGATCTTGACATTTCGCCATATTCGTTTTACAATCGATACCTTTATTTCCTCGTGCTACCTTTCAGGTCGTGACCTGACATTTCACGCATTATCGCCAACACCGAAGTTCCGGTTTTGCGTAAAACGCCGGCGAAACTCGCAGTCAACGAGCTTCGCTGGAATTGATAACGAGGCTCGTTATTTGCCGACAATACGTTGGAATTCGAACTTCAGCGTGATAAAAAGTAAACAGAAGCTCTCTCGAGTTTATCGAGAATTATTCCAGTTTCGATCATTTAAATTTCGCGTGGATAACAAACGCGTTTATCGTCGTTGGATAAGAGGCTAGCCTATAATGGTATTTTAGTACTTCCATTTCTTCTCTCTTCTTCAAACAATTCTCGAATAATTCTCACAATTTTCGTAATTTTCATTCCAGTACGATACACGATAAATGCTTTCCCTAGGCGAATGCGTGGAAAAATTGGGATATTATTTCAAAACGCGTTTACGTGTAAAATTAAATAAAATTAAGTCGAATATTCCGACAATTAATAATTAATCTCGTAACATTTTTCTAAAAAGGATCCCAGGTGGAACGAATTAATATCCGATTATCTAGGTAAAATGAAAAATTCTAGGAAATCGTTTATGAAAGACAGTAAAACAACGATTCGGAAAGCTTTGCTCTCCATTCACGTGCAAAATTATCTGCGCGGAGTTAATTATACAACCGCATAATCCCTTTCGTTTTCGAATCAACGAGACGTGTAATACCCGTTTCGTCCGGATAAACAAACCACTTCTGGGCAACTATTGGAAAGCTCTGGACTGATAACGGCCCCGATCTTATCGTCGGTGGCTAATTAGAAATAGGGCGCAAGAAGCGAGTCGAAAATGCCGGCTGGCCGGCCAGGAAGGTGGTGGAAATGTAATTGCGATTGGATATCCAGCACATCCAGATCGATCGAGGTTGCAGTTCGTAAACTAACCGGCGTACCGGGTTCCAGGTCACTGGGTCAACCCTTCCATCGATCCAACCCCACCATTGAAAATTCACTCGCTTCGGGTATGCTCGTCCTCGCCGTTGAAACCTGCACTCTTCATCCTATATTCGGCCGGATACCTTCGCGTCATCACACCCACCACGCCTTCTCTCCACCTCTGTGTCTCCTCTTTTTACATCTAGCCGATACTAATTATTTACGAGACGGCCACCGCGGCAAACTCACCCCCGGAGACCGCGGATATTTTCGTACCAGCTCGCAGTTCCAATTTCCTCCGCTATTTACGCTCCTCTCCCACGAATATTTATCGAGGGTTACTTCGTCTGCCGCCAAACACGCCGCGTGCTTCTCTTCTCGAGCAACCCCCGTCTCGCGCTAATCTCGCCCCCTTTAATTTCCCCGATATCTCAGCCAACTTTTTCCCAGTCGAAATCTCGCGGAAAACTAATTTCGCGGAGACCATCTTGAATATTTTCCGATTTTTTGGATCCGCGGCTAGGTTGCAGTTACTCCGAGTGAAACTAACCCTTCGCGAGGATCTTGTACGTTTCCCGATTTACCAAATCTTGGGTGTTTTTTCGTTCGTCGATGTTAAACGCAGCTTTGAAATTAACCCTTTGCTAAAAGTGTCCTCGATCTAACCCTTCGCGAGGATCTTGTACGTTTCCCGATTTACCAAATCTTGGGTGTTTTTTCGTTCGCCGATGTTAAACGCAGCTTTGAAATTAACCCTTTGCGAGAAGTGTCCTCGTCATTCCCCGATTTATCAAATCTCGCGAGATTTTTGAGTCATCGATGTTAAACGTAGTTTAGAAATTAACCCTTCGCGAGTATCTTGAATATTCCCCGATTTGTCAAATCTTAGAAGATTTTTGATTCGTCGACGTTAAACGCAGTTTTGAAATTAACCCTTTGCGAGAAGTGTCCTCGACATTCCCCGATTTATCAAATCTCGCGAGATTTTTGGTTAATCGATGTTAAACGTAGTTTAGAAAGTAACCCTTCGCGAGTACTTTGAATATTCCCCGATTTGTCAAATCTTGGGTGTTTTTTCGTGCGTCGATGTTAAACGCAGCTTTGAAATTAACCCTTTGCGAGAAGTGTCCTCGATATTCCCCGATTTATCAAATCTCGCGAGATTTTTGAGTCATCGATGTTAAACGTAATTTAGAAATTAACCCTTCGCGAGTATCTTGAATACTCTCCGATTTGTCAAATCTTGGGGGACTTTTGGTTCGTCAATGTTAAAGGTAGTTTTAAAATTTTCGTGCAGGTTTATAGTCAATAGGAAGTTAACGATCCTTCTGAGTATGATAGCATCGCGATTTATCGGCTAGCCTTCGCATCCGAGATATTAATATTTATAACAGTGATAAGATAGAGCGGAACTCGAATTTTTCCTTTTTCCTACGAGACCGCGAACAATCGCAATGGAAATTGCGTCCGTGGAGTTTGATAATTCCGATGAATAAGTTGCTGGCAATGCCATTTATACGTATGAATCATGGCGAAGTATTTTTAGCGAATCTGTATGTACAGTGGATAAAAAGAGTACTAGCTTGGGGTATATTACGAGGAGATTCATCTAACCAGAATGTTTCGATTTTGACGAACGTAGTGTAGAGCTTAATGAGCTCATGAAGCAATTTTTTTATAGGGAAACTTTTATGGAGAAAATTTTCTAAGGGAGTCAGATAAATCCTGAAAGTTTCGCTATCTTTTTACTCCCGGATTAGAATCTTCGGAATATTTTTCGCAATAGAGAAATAAAAATAGAAATTGAACATTCTCTGGACAAAAGGCTTCGTCGTGTCTTCGTCATCGCAAAATTAAATTTAAAAACAAAACGGGAAAAGAAAATTTAATTTAACCCTTTGCACTCGTACTTTTATTCGAGAAGGCTACCAATCAACTCGGAGTTTTCTTTCATATTCGATCAAAACTAAAATATTTTTATGGGAACATATTACCATTAATTTAACTTGTCGATTTAATAGGAAAAATTAGAAAAATACGCAAATTTAATACACGTATAATAATAAAATGGTGACTATATGGTGACATAAGAGGGCAACGGTAAAACGTATAATGTCGCTTGTAGGGCGATATACGAGTGAAAAGGGTTAAAAAAAAAATAAAAAGTTCAAATCGGAGTGTAAAATATTTACTTTACCCACTGTACGCGCACAGCGGTGTATCAGCAGTCTTCATAGCTCCGACGGCAGAAGACAGTCTCCGTTGGAAACTCCGCTTAACATTTTCCCGATCACCGAAATCTGCTTCGACAGCCGCGTACAGGTCGCCTGCTTCGCCTTCCTCACCCGTGGCGTCAGAGAAAGCCATCTAACCTGATTAAACACGGTCTAATCTTGTAAGCCGCGTATAAGCGCTGTCCTCTCTTTC
>NW_016908604.1:290980-294009 GCF_001483705.2 Eufriesea mexicana | reverse complement strand
TTTCCCTGCGCTCGTGTTACACGTGTAGCGCGCGGAGCGGACGAAAAGCACGGAATACGTAAATACGCGTGAGAAGGAGTCGATTAGGGACGCCGAGGCGATTAAGAAACGCATCGGAGCCAGGACGGTGGAAAAGAGAGACGCGTGGAGTAGTAAGATTGAAAGTAGCGTGGTAAATCGAGCATTGACCCTTTTTGGGATTCTTCCGCTCACCGGGAAAAGTGGATGGACGAGCGTAAAGCGTACGAGTGTCCGTGGTCGTACTCGGAAGCGCAGAGGTGTGCCAGTGCACGCACACGCGTGAACGGAGCGCGTGCATACACGCGGCGCGAAGGTACGGCACCGCGTTACGTTCGGAGTTTCCCAACTACGTTGACCCGAGCGTTTGTGGCACGCCAACAGGATACGTCTTCGTAAGTCTCGCGGCGTTTCTGTCGTTCTTCCCGTCCGTTCCCGTAAAGCGTGCGTCGCTTTGACGTGCTTATATAAAAGAACGACGATGCACGGGTAATTTTTAGCCTACTAAATTTAGTTTCACGGTAAATATAATTTAACCCTTGTCGCGTGGCTATAAAAAGGTAGCACGGCAGGTCTAAAAGTTATATGCGAATCGGTCGAGAATATCGATAAATTTGCGGTGGTAAAAATGGCAGATCTTGGTTGATTTGGTTTAATGGTACTCGTTACGTAATTCCAATTAATGAACGTCCGTAGAGAATCGAAGGGACTAACGAGATCATTTTCCAAGTTCAAAGGAGCGAGAAACGGCGATCCATGGAAGGAACAATGGCCACGGCTGGACTGCTATGCGCCGTCTTAGCCGCTGCTTTTGTTATGCAAGGAGTTCTAGTAGACGCGAAGACTGGCAGGTGCGTGCGGACAATGGTGCCCCTGCCCCTATCCACCCACATGGGAGCGACTCTACCGAACGAGGAAAATTTTCCGTGAGACAAACTTACGTGAATCGCCTGGCTTCTCCAATTCCGTATCCCCTCGCTTTCCTCGCGTACATATACGTACTACGTACATCCACTTCGTGGTGAAACGCGACGACGCCCTTCTCTGAAAACCAAACGCGTCAATCGCGACGTCGAGTTTGCCAGTTCGCGTGGAATATCGCGACAGCGATACCGTGGACACGTAACAGCGAGGTTAGACGTATCCTTCTAGAACGAAGATGGCGCTGCCTCCACGTGTCCCAATTAGAGTCGCGCGTACAATAGCGCCACGCAGAATGAGGTAACGAGGAAACGAAGCAGCGATAATTTCGCGAAACGAAAGCAGAGCTTGTTTCCGTTGCAACGACAAACGGCGATCGACTGGATGTTGATACTCATTTCTCTTTTACACCCTGGATTCTCGAACGTAATATCGACCGATAGCAAGATGGGAAAGCTAGACTGAATTTGAACGGAGAACGAAAGTCGAAAGGAGGGCAGGCGTAGGAAAAGGAAGACGGCGCGGAAGGGAAGGGAAGGGAAGGGAAGGGACGGGAAGGGACGGGAAGGGAAGAGAAGGGAAGGGAAGGCGTTGGAAGGAAGAGTGGGAGGTGAAGGGTAAGGGTAAGGGTTTAGAGAAGGGGAAAGGGGAAGGGGAAGGGGAAGAGGAAGAGGAAGAGGAAGAGGAAGAGGAAAAGGAAAAGGTACGGATCGGAGGAGGCGAATAGAGAGCCGGGTACGCCGGAATCCTGGCTGTTGGTTGGCTCGACAAGGGAGGGCCTAGAGCATTTCGTACCCGTGGTTCGAGGCAGTAGCGGCTAGGCAAAAGGGGGCTAGAGGAGAACAGGGTCGACGACCCTTGCACGTGGAGTGCTCGGAAGTAGGCCACGCCGTGACATCACGCAAAAGCAAGATGGCAGTCGGGAAACGGGCACATTCTCGCAAGTATGCTCGGCATACGACACGACGGAGACGTGCCGACGCCCGTGCAATCGAATCTTTTCCTCGAGCGAGGGTGCGTTCCGATATTCAACGCCATCTCTCACCACGACCTCGTCCTTCTCTTCCTTCAATCCTCTCTATCGGTCTTTTCCTCTTGTCGTCCCTCGCGTTGCGGTTCGATGCGTGCCAATGTTCGCGGTGAATATCGGAACGCGTAATTTCGATGCAGCTGCCAACCGAGTTGCATCAGCGTCTCCCAACTCGCGTGCATCGAACGTGTCGCGTTTGCTGGAAATTTCCCGGTTCGTTCTCGGCGAACCCGCTATTTCTTTTAATCCCGAGTCAAACGAGCGTGTGGATTTTACCAGTGTTTATCCCGCAAGGTTGTCGAGATAGAGAACAGTGTACGATTTTTTATCTTTATCTTCGCGAAACCGATAACGTTTTACGAGATCAACGGCAGCGTTACATTTCGAGTAACGATCGGACAGCGAAGACACGATCGAACATGTTGGAAGGAAAGAAGACGAGCGCGATTAGCGGCACAGTTGGTATCACCGCGAGTCCAAAGTAATCAGCGTTCACGGGAGCGCGTGCGACACACCCGTCGCGTAATTGTCGCGCGAATAAAGCACGTAATCGCGCTTTGTTATTCGCTAGTAATAAAGGCGTTATTACTAGCGAATAATCGCGAACCCGATCGTACGGGCAATTACACAGATCGTACGAGGTTAGGACGAAACGGACCGCGAATCGTTTGACCAATTGGGAAACGCTACGCAACTCGCGCGAAATCGCGGGACGCATGGGATCGCGAACTGGCGCTGCGAGCGTATGCGCACGCGCGTGTGCGCGCGGGCACGTCGCCCTCGCGTATGCGTGCGTGTGCACGAATGCAGCCGCGGACCGTGTTCTTTATTCGGAACGCGCGAGCGCGTGAACGTGAGCAGGCATATGGCACCGATGGATATTGGACGAAAGTCAAATCCATCTTACATTATTTTAGCGTTCGTGGCCAGCCGATGTATTACAGAAATACGCGCTCGGCCGTGGCGTGCATGCTCGCGCCATTTCTGCCTGCATTTTAATTGCGATGATGTAAGCTCATTCGGATGCACGCGTGAAATTTTCCTCGCTCGAGCAACCGCT
>NW_016908604.1:285413-290964 GCF_001483705.2 Eufriesea mexicana | reverse complement strand
CTCTTTCGTTTTCTCAATTCTGGATTTCTGCCCGAATGTCGGCCAAACCGGACGGCATGTAATTGTACACGAGTGTGCGACGTTATCGACTGTGCGTGACACGATATTACGATAGGGGATTATAAAATGTACCACGTATTCGAGTTCTAGTCGAATATGTTTGTTTTATGCGAAATCTATTACGCTCGCGCAGTAACGTTAAAGTTGACGGATTATTGCGGCTGTAGAACGACTGAAAAGTATCCGGACGATAAAACGCTAACGTTCAGCGGAAAGTACAAAGTGTAGCTCCAGTCGGTACGTTACAGGCACAGGAGTGTACTTGCAATGCAATTACGGTGATGTAACGCGCATATCTTATCGGGAAATTCTATTTGTCATAAAATAAATATTTATTTCAAAGTCCCAGGTTCGTTTCATGCTTTCGTTTTTGGTTTTCAAATAAATATCATCTGATTTAATTAAATCGTACGTAATCCAATGGAATCACATGAAGATGTATTAAAGCGAGAAATATACTACCACGATTCTCGAAAAATATTCTTTCATTTACTATTTTATGACACGTATAATCTACGGCACTGGTCGAGTAAAACGATTAATAATAAATACATTGATATCTAGAGTCCCAAAACATTGCGTAATGAAGGAAAAATATAAGCATGTTTCTCAACGAGCAACTCGACTTAATCGTAACGTGTATGTGTACTAATCCTAAACAAACGGATATGACGTCATGGCAGCCATACGATCGAACTTATTTCGTACCCCTAGCATGTTGTACAACACGTAGTATGACCAATCAAATTTCAGAATTATACTCGTACTCGTTAGTAATTGTTACGTATTGTTCTATGGTGTTTACATTGTATGCTTTATTATAGAAAAAAATAAAACGATAATTTAATTAAAAGTTATTAAACTATTAATAATTAACCCGCGAAAACGTAAATGTTACATTAGTAGTGTACCATTTCACCGCTTGATGTCGCATTGAAACCTGCTTTCGATACAAGTGGTGCCATCTTGCAGCTACTCTAAACCTTAAAAGCTTTACCATAGCAGTATTCGTTGCACATCTACAATTTAGTTTTAATTATATCACAGTAATTTGTTTCCAAAAAATACGTTTGTTCAGAAAACATATTTTCTTAACTTTTCTAGGATCTGATCAATAAGTACAAGTTTAATTCTATAATGTTAATCTCGGCTGTTGGTTTTCGTACAAGTAGAGCCATCTTAAAGAATTTTTGGTAAATATATTGATTAAGTAATAAAAGTAATTTATCAGATATTACTATTAATAAATTTATATCGACAAAATTTTATTTAAATAATTTTTTAAATACAAGATATATTCGAACATATTTCATAAGAGTAAGGTATGAAAATAAGCTTTATATAATCAATTGTATTTACTTCGTGCAATCATAGATCCCGTACAGTATAGATTTGACATCTCAGAAAATATTCCAATCATGAAAAGAAACAAAAGCTTGACTACATTTCCTATTGTCTATTTATTTATTTATTTATTACAAAATAGTGCAATACATATACAAAACTAGAAATTTGTAATCGTGAAATGTGTAAATTATTATGTATCAAAATAATGTATAAATTTTGTTCCGTCTTCTTTTGTTTAGTTCTTCCGTATTATTACGATTCACGGCCTACTGTGAAAGAATAATGAATAATATTACGTATCTTATTTATTATTATAAAAAGATTAAAAGAGGTTACATCGTGTGATTCAAATTCGCGTTGTGTGTCAGGTCTATGTTACACATTGTCTATGGCGATACAGTCACAAACCAGTAAAACTTGTCTAAGAATGATAACTTGGTTATTCACTAAATTGTAGTCAACCGATGTTAGTAACGTGATTAAGTTTTATTTGCAATTAGTGTAAAACACATAGTTCTTTTTTTTTTCTACGATAATATATGATAAATAAAAATTTCACTATTTACATAATATATCTTATAGCAGATGAAAAGTTATCGATGAATTTATACGAATAGCGATAGAAATAGAGAAATTGATGCTATATTTTTTACAAATAACGTATCTATTATTTTTTATTGTCGATGAATTCGAAATTTCGTCGCACATATTATACTGCCTTTGAAAAAGTAATTTCGTGTTTCTCCTAGATGGTGTTAATTTACGCATGCGTGCAAGGGAAGTTTGCAAGAGAGACATCTTTCCGTTCGGTAAAGTCTTACCGACTCGGTAAAAGCTTCTCATACTACAATTTGGTAGCAACGTTGTCGCCATTTTGTGTTGTGTGAGGAACGAAGATGCCGTTTGTTTCGATGTTTTGTGAGAACTGAGAATTAGTGTCATATTTGTCTCGTACCTGATAAAATGACGCAGTTTCTGCCGCCAAATTTGTTAGCTCTTTTTGCTCCGCGAGATCCTATACCCTATTTACCACCCGTTAGCAAGCTCCCGCATGAGAAGAAAAATGGAGGCTATATCGGTGTTGGAGGTTTTCTTAAATATTTCGAGGTAATAAAAATTTTAGTGTTATTTCATTTTGCGTATGTATTTATTGGAATGTTTCTTTTAAGTGTCGTAAACGTTAGAATTTCCAAAACGTTGTATTGATATTATTGTTAAATTTTGCGTACGGAATGAGTGAAGAAATATAACATACTCTTCTTATAGGATCCCAAAGACACACCACCACCGGTACGGGTGGAAACGAGAGAAGAACGCCTTGAACGTAGAAGAAGAGAACGCGCAGAGCAAGTAGCATACAAATTAGAGCAGGAAATTGCAGTATGGGATCCTGCTGGTATTCCAAATGTAACAGCGGATCCTTTCAAGACTCTTTTTGTAGCTCGAATAGTGAGTATTTTTCTTCCATACAAAGATATTAATTCGTTTAAGGAATTTAGTAAAACATTTTACTTTTAAATTATGTCTGCGTTCAATTCTTTTTAGAACTATGATACGTCCGAATCTAAGCTTAGAAGGGAATTTGAAGTATATGGCCCAGTAAAAAAGGTAGGTAGACTAACGCAAGGTTTACTTTCAGATTTACCACCACGTTGATATTTTCTATTCTCATTTTCAGATAGTGGTAATTCACAATACAATAAATGGCAAACCTAGAGGATATGCTTTCATTGAATATGAGCACGAAAGAGATATGCACTGTAAGTAAAACCCAAAAAAACGTAACCCCTTCTTGAGAACCTCAGTGAGTCCATAGTCTGGAATTTCACCTTACTTAGCGTCACTTCCAGCTAGATATAGTGGGGCAGGGCTATAGTTAGGCTACCCATTTTCATTGGTACTAAACCAGACGGTATGGGGGGTCCCGCCATACATCCATGCAGGATTACCATTCTGTAAATGCATATATGGTAAACGATCAACTGAAAAAAAGAATATTGGCTGTCTTGATTAATGCAGTTTTTATCTTGTTCTTGGTACAGCGTGGTGGCCGCTGCCGGCAACTAGTGCCGTTCACTATTCCATGCAAAATCCCTGAACCTGCCTGATATGATAGGTTTGTATGTGTGGTAAGATCCAACATACAACAACGTTTGTTAGCGTCTATGCTTACCCTATTTATCTTGTCTGATTTTGTTAAATTTGCGGTTCGAGTACCACCCCCGTCGGGGGTAGACAATAGACGTACTCTTAAAGTACTGGGAGTCAGGAGTATTTCCGATGCATATTTTGGGCTGAAATTTCTTTTATTTTTAATTACATGGTTTGCAAAAGTTAGCATTCTACATTGAAATTGATTGGTGGGCTTTTAGGAAAAAGGTTCAGGGACACGCTCTGCAAGCAGTTAGATTTGCGCCTGTACATAAAGGTAGACTACAAGTATCATAATCAAGCTATCTATCTATATATAAATATATCATGTACAAGCTATATATATATACATATAGATGGAAGATATTTGAATTTCTTCGAGCAAAATTTAACCGCATTTTTTTCTCAATACTACATTAACAATCATGCATCATTGGGTAATACAGTACATTTCATCACATCTCTTGGTTGTAGCACCTACTTTTTTTTTTTTCTTACAGTGGGCGTATTATTACATCGTAGGTCAGATGTCACTCACTTAAAATTTACGCAAATACGTGTACCAAGTGAATGTCGGGCACCGTATACATGGACTCTATGATAAAAGATATTTTCTCGTTAGGTCTAGTACCAAAATGCATGTTCCAAAACTAATTAATTGTTCTGTCTGAAACATCTTATTTCGTCGCTCTTTCCGTTTTACTAAAGTTTTAAATTAGCTAGTTATCATCTTATACGGAAGGTCATCTAATCATTTCTTTTTTCAATCAATTACTTACATTTAAGTCCTTGAACATATCAATTTCGATATAGAATACTAATTTATTCTAAAAATCTAATCTCGGAGTTTCATCTCGAATTAGTCAGTTCCTTGGAAAGTGTGCATAGAAAAAGTTACGAGTATGTGTTAAAAGGTAAATTGTTTTTCCGTGACAACAATGTTCCCCTTGTTAAACAAACGAAGCAAATTACGAAAGAGAGAGAAAAAAAAAAAAAAAAGAAAAAAAAGATTCGTTTTAACGTTACGTTAAATTTAATGTACAACTAGAACACAATATAATATAAAGTATAAATCATACGATACTTGCGCACGGTTTGGTCGTAAGTAAAAGAAAAAAGCGCACCAGGTAAATGAAAAGTAAACTTCTTCGGAGATTGAACGAACATATGAAGACTGGGCACCTTCCCAATGAATAGCATACGCGCTGGCCTACTCTATGCTCGCGAGTCTCTTACAAGTTCATTTCACGATTAAACGTACTTCTAAGATTTGTGTTAACTTCCGTACGTAAGTAGCCGCGGTAGGTATTTTTGTATCTGCTATACTTTTTGAACTTTACAAACGTAGATTTAAGGTACCGAAAAATCCGTACATTTTATTACTGATTCATGCCCCGCGAATATAACGTAGGGTCGTGACTTTATACGGTAAAATGATCATTACGGTACGGCATCGGACCTTTTTCTTCTAGAAAACCTTAGTGTACGCAAACACAGTGCATTCGGTGCTTTGTACGCTTTGTACGCAGAAACGTAATCTCATTCGTGTACATATACCGCGAGCGCAGAAATTAAACCAGTCTGATACGAGGACACTGTTTCGTGATGGTACGTACTGGCACATTTTACTTTATAAAAGAGCGCACGTTATAATCGGTACGTGTATAATCAGGAATGATATGTGCCGATACCTTACGACCTCAATCACTTCTGAAAAAATGTAACGATTACTAGTTTGGATAATTTCGTCGAGGCAATAGCAAGAAATCTTACGGAAATAGAAATAACATCGGGAAAAAAAGAATCGCACGTAGGTATATAGCAAATGCATCGTTCGATACTCGATTTATTATCTCTTTTGTGTTTTCGGTATCGCATTCTCGGACTGTTCTTGTATTCGTGTCTGTATATTTTTCATTTGCACGTGACCGAAAATTGCCGAAATTTCACAATTCGTGGAGAAAAAAAAAAAAAAAAAAAAAAAAAAAAAAAA
>NW_016908604.1:270215-285329 GCF_001483705.2 Eufriesea mexicana | reverse complement strand
AATGACAAAAAATAACCAATTCGTGGGAAAAAAAAAAAAAAAAAAAAAAAAAAAGAAAAAAATGCCTTTCTAAAAAGGTATTTTCTTAGTCGCGATATTCGCACTAAAGATTGTCGTCAATTCTAAAGATTGAAGTCTTTTCAGAAAAAAAAGAAAGAAAAAAAAATATATATATCTTTTCTGCCACCTCAGATTTATTTCCTTGGGACGTAGAAGTCCCATAGTTTACTAAATAGCGAACATGGGATCGCAAGCAAATGGTAATTTTCAATCGGTACTTCTAGCTGCTTATAAGCATGCGGATGGTAAGAAAATAGATGGTCGCAGAGTGTTGGTCGACGTGGAACGAGCTAGGACTGTAAAAGGATGGCTTCCGCGAAGGCTCGGCGGTGGACTCGGAGGAACGCGAAGGGGTGGGCCCGATGTAAACATTAAACACTCTGGTCGGGAAGATAATGAAAGAGAACGAGAACGGTATCGTTTGGAACGAGAGAGGGAGAATTCTGGACGCCTTGACAGAGACAGGTAAACGATAATATCCTATGTAAATTTTTTATTTTGGAGACGTAAACCTTGTACTTATATGTTGTTGTTTGCGCAGAGATCGCGATCGTTTGGACAGAGAACGCAGAAGGTCCCGTGATCGTAAAAGAAGGACACGAAGTAGGTCCCGTGATCGAAAACGTAGACGAAGCCGTGATCGTTTACCCGATCCGGATATTGAAGAGATTCAGAGAGACGAACGACCTCGCGATAGGAGAGATCGTGATCGTGATCGCGATCGTGACCGGGATCGTAAGCGAAGACGTTCCAGGAGTAACGATCGTGATCGTGACAGGGACCGTAAGAGAGATAAACGTGATCGTGATCGCGAACGTAGAGATAGGAAAGATCGGGGTGATCGTCAAGACGAAGATACGAAAGAAATTCGAATTAAAGAGGAACCTTTGGATGGTATATTTTTCTCTATGTATTACAAACTTCGAGTCGTTGATCTTTTTCAGATACTAATTTTCTTACGACGCTCGTTTCTTCTTGTTTCAGATTACCCTGATTATAGTAATACTTTCTCAACGTCTGGATCATACTTTACTGCTGTAAAATATGAAGACGATAATGACCAAGAGGTAGAAGAGAAATACAGAATTCCAGAAGGTCGTCCAGATCCCCCTCCCTACAATAATTATGACTCCGTACAAGATTATTGATCTCAGTAATATCTCTTGTATTGTTCTTTTTCGTTACCACGCACGTCACGATGAATTAACGCAATTGTCAATACTGTATTGTATTTCCTACTATTATTAGTGTATATCGAATCGACCGCGTTGAGTATTTAGTTTCTGTATAATTTACAGCGACCAGATACTCAGTAAGGATATTGCAAGGTAAGAAAATTTGGACTACTGATTTGTATGCAGTTATTTCTAGTTGGTTGATTTGAAATTTTGTATAGTTATGGTTGGTGCGACAGTAACTTCTGTAAATGAATTTAGGCACATTGAATATTGTCAAACTTTTACATCCATGAATTTCAATTGTCGTAGCAGTTTGTGTGAAACCTCGCAATATGGAACTGAGAGGTCCATAAATATTCGAACTTTATTGCGACTACTATAATTTCATTATTCTCTATATGTGTACATAAGTATATACGAAACATATTACCTAAAGTTATTTCTTTCATGACTGCTGCATGTATATTTATATATACAAATAAAATAAATTACACACTTAATTTGTTAGTTACCCTGGTACGTTGTTTTCATTCTTTGCGAAACATTTACGAAATGAAATAATCGTAGGTATGAAAACATTCCACGTGTTCCATTATGGTATCTATACGTGTGATAATTTTTAATTAACTTAACTGAATGATTAACCGAGCCTTTATGAAAGGTGAAACATAATGTTTGTGTTAATGTACATACATGTACCGGACGTTGCAGTATCGAACGAGAGTTATTTTTTGTTACACCTACCGTAAATGGCCGGCTCATCGCGTATTAACTGGACCAAATCATTCCGGTCTCTTACCTGTGTATACGATATCGATAATGGGATTAAAAATAGTGGAAACTTCCAAGAAAATCAATCGCAACGATAAAATTACTATACTTTAAATAAACTTGTTTAGAATAATTTCATTGTAAATATTATATCACGAGATATTACATTAGCTTTCTTTTTATATTTTCTTCATTTTTACGCATTGTTAAATCAAATTCTAATACTTTCAAATTTAACATCAATCGATAAGAAATTAATTATAAACAGATAGAATACTCGTACACGTACGAAACAGGTTCCGCTTTAACCTATGACCTATTTGTCTTTTACTTTTCATTATATTCATTATAATTGTATTTTATCGAGGAGAGTGTACAACTTATAAACGGTAATTCCGAATTCGAAATGTAATATGTCAGGAAATGTGGGTCGACACAAGTCTCGTGGATTTCTTTTCGGCGTTTGGAATTGGCGCCAAGGTGAGCTAACAAACTTTGACAACAAAATGCTACGGGTACAGGATAATACTCTTGACATTTTTCAAGAAAACGTCTTACATTTCCTTTGTACGTCTCTGTACTAACTTTCACGCTAGTTTCCTTTCAATCGAACAATCTACCAATCTACCAATCATCAACAATCCATACATCGGATCAAAACATTTGCAGTTTATCGAGTTCCTTTATTAAACGTAGGTAAAATCGAATAAAAATCGATTTCACAAAAATGAAATTAAATTACGATATACGTATCGAACTGGCAACGTAGAGATCATAGATGACGCAACAAGCGAGAGAGGTAATTCGCTAAAGGATAGAGATCGATTAAAAGTGGTCGATAGGTGTTGGAAAGTGGCAGACTTCAGTGAGTAGAAGCTCCTTATTCTATTTGTGCGATGTCGCAGTCCAATGCCAGCTATCCTCGCCGCATTAAACGCTCGTTCTCCGGAAATTACAATTCCCCTGCAATAACTTCGAATTGCTTCTGATTCGGCTATCGTCGTTCAACCTATCGTTCGACAGTCTAAAAACCTGGCTGGCAAATTGCGCCGACACTGTTCTATTCGAATAACTGCCTGACATTTCTCGATACTTCTTCCTATTTCTTCCAGTGTGTCGATAATCAAGCACCTGTGGAGGCTCGAAGGTGAGCTCTGCCCGATTTAATCCGATTGCATACTACGAGCCACTCGAGCGGGAAAATCTTCGAGCCAGCTAATACCTCGCAGATCATTTTCTCCCCACCTTCCTTTGGAATATCCCGAAAATCTACGAATACGTGAAATATCACGAATCTAAGTAAGTGATTCACTTTTAAGCGAAGCTAACTCGTTCGAATTTAAAAATCGTTCCACGAAATGTTGACATTTTGAGGTTACTTTCGGCGCGGGAATAATCGTTCCGTGGAAAGTAAAGAAGATGGTCGTGACAATAGGACATGCAACGGAATGGTCGAGCACGGAAACAGTTTAACCGTAAATAGTTGGTTAAATTAAGCAAATATTTCCTCCGGGCCGGTAAATTGAAAAACCGCAGGCGTAAGTAACTTAACAAGCGGCTCGCCTGGTTTCCCAACTCAGTGCCTCTTACCCTCTGCCGTAGAGTGCTTAATTATTAGCGGTTCTGAGTTTGGATCGGTTTCTTGTCGTTGGCGATAACGTCACCGGCTACTGCCACTTTTCCACTGGAATCGCTGTCCTATTAATAATTCTCCGTCGCGGCGTTTTCACACAAGAAAAGTTTGCTTAATCGAAACAGCAAAGTTTCGAAATTCCGCCGCTTTTAAATCGTACAAAGGTACTCGAATTGAAATTATTCGTAATTGCGACTGGCGTACACGCCGCTGAGCAACCTCGACTCGCGAGCAAAAATTTTTTAATTTCAATTCGGACATTATTCCTCGACGAATGTGCCGGGATTGTAAAATCGTTTAATGAAAAGAATCACTTCTCGGTCTCGTTACATCGAAACTGCGTTTATCGAATTGTATTATATCCTCGTGCACGGAACGTTATCCGTTTTTACCGCGCAACGTTATTACACGTAATAGACAGTTCACGATTGCACGATGATAGCCGTTGGTCCTATGGTATCCGTTAAATTTCATTAATTTTTTTCAGACCTCTGGGAGTGGGAGGCACGGCACGCTCTAGGTGCATCGCTCGTATCCGTGACCTGCGATCCGGCGTCGTAAACCGAATACGACTCGGAGCTCCACGGTAATTCTATTTCATACAACTTTAACGTCGATTCGATTCCGGAGCTCTGCGAGTGCACTCGTATCGAGCTTTCCGGATAAAAGTTGCTCGCCGATTAATCTTTCTAAACGGGATTACTTAGCGAAGATAAAGGACCCTCTCGCGGAAGATACTTCCTTTGTGCTCGCACTCTCCGCTGTTTCGTTTCGACGCTGCATAAAGTTATGACGTCCGTTATGTTATTCGACCGAATATAAAAAAGAAATATCTTTCAGGGAAAGAAGAATTAACGGCCTCCGAGATGTCCGCAATGAAGCAAGGCAGAGGAAAAATTCAGTCGGTCGCTTGGTGTACAAAACAGCCGGACACCCCGCACGTCGCGATTCGCCACGAATCGAAGCCGATACCACGGGAAATTTCACGCACGGATTACCAACTATGGGATACGAATCGATGCCCCAATAGAACGGCTCGGCGCATCTTTGATCATTGTTTGCACGAAGATTAATTATCCGCGTTCACGAGCGATCAGATCGTTTGGCAGCTGCAACGAGTATTTCGGAGTTCCAAAGCGGGTACACGGCGTGGGAGAAAAAGCGAAATAGAAGAGCGGCGAGAGACAAAGCCGGCGGAAACGGTAATAACGTTACGAGAGGGACAAGATCCAAGGTGGAACGGGGGCTTCGTTCGACGGGCTGTTCTTTGAACGCTTTAGTGGTAATTAAAAGCAATTTCTTAATTGCGCGAATTTATATTATCCTCGGCAGTCGCAGTACAGACGAATGTGCGGGGACCTTTCCGTCTGGGTATAATTGTTCTAGAAAAAGCACGGAGACGGTAACGCGTTCGTGGAGATCGCGATGCAAAGGTGGAACAGGGGTGAAACGAGAGACGGACGAATACGCGCGGGAAGAGAGGAGAGACAAGCGAGTGGAAATGGAGGGAGATGGTAGAAGAGGAAGAAATCGGTGCACGCAACGGAGTAGGGAAGTACAGGTAAGAAGAAGTACTGGAAGAAGTACCGTAGCGGAGAGACAGCGAGAAATGACGAGGGTGAGAAGGAGCGAGCGAAAACGCGTATGGTGGTCAGAAGGTTTTCGGCGGTAGAGGGGAGAGAGGACGGTACGGTACGGCACGGCGCAGGTGTGCGCCGGTAGCCCGGTCGCTGGCATGGTATTCCGCACGCCTTAGGTGCGCGTGTGCGCCGAAAGAACGACAGTGCGAAGAACGAAGCGTGTGTGGGTGCGCCTGTGCGGGACACAGGCACGAAAACCCTCCAGTTTGATCGCGAAAGAGCGACGAGAGAACGCCGCTAGTACGGGCACACTGGAAGGAAAGAGGGTTGGTACTAGGAACCACAGGGGTAGAAAGAAGGAGCGAGAGAGAGAGAGAGAGAGAGGGGGGAGGGAGAGAATTGGCGACATAGCGAGAAGGGTAGTTTGGGCCGGTGTGGGCCGAAGGTGTGCAGAGTAGGGAAGGGTAGGGACGAAAGGCGTATAGATAGGCGAGTAGCGAGAGACACAGGTAGCTGCGAGAGACTGGCAGGCATGTAGGCAGGGAAGCAAACAGGGAAGCAAGCAGGCAGGCAGGCAGGCAGGCAGGTAGGCATGCAGGCAGCGATGCAGGCAGCGAGCCAGATGGCGAGGGTAGGAAGCAAGGTGGGCGGTCGAAGGGGTAGTAACGGATAGTAAGGGGAGTCGGGGGTGTTCGGAAGGGGATGCCGGAGGTGGCGGCGTACAGGGGGCGGCAGGCTGGTGCGTCAGAGCCTGCAGTGAGCCCGGCAGTGAGGCGAAACGTTGGGCTCCGCGCGGGAGTCTCGTGGCCGCCCGCCTTTTCTTTTAAGTCGGGGTGCCTTTTTCCTTACACCCACCCCCCGCCCCTCTTTTCGTCGCCCTCGCGGCTCTACGGACCCATCGTCGCTCTCTTTCCAAGGCACGCGAGTACCTCGCTGCGACTCGTCGCCGTGATCGTTTCGCGTACGATCTCGTCACGGTTCGTTCTTCTCGTTCCGTTTCTTTTCTTCCGATTTCTTTTCATCATCGTCGCGGGTTCGGCGATTAGTCGTGGAGATGGTCGGGGATGCGATTTGCAGGGTGATCGGATCGCACGAGCACGCACGAAAGGGGAACTAGAGGGGAAGGGGAGAGGGAGAGAGAGAGAGAGAAAGAGAGAGAGAGAGAGAGAGAGAGAGAGAAACGGAGAAGGGGATAGAGAGATTCTCGAGACGGGACGGTACTCGCGGAGACACCGTGTGGACGCGAGTTTGCTGCGGTAGCGGAGAATCGTAGCAGGAACACACCGGTGCGTGACCTCCGGCTGTGGCCACATGACATCGTGTACCGTGCGTGCACGATCTTGTTACGGTTCTTTCAACGAGAAGAGGATATCGTGCGTTTCCGTGGTGATCTCGTTGGTGGTATCGGTCGGTCGGTGTCGCTCGTCGCGGCAACCTTCCCGACACTCGGTGGCGAACAAGCAGCAAGAATCGTGTCTCGTTCAGTGGCTGTTCCATGTCCAAAGCGGACAGAGAAAGGGAGAGGTGCAACGTGATTCGGTAGCGCGGGACGGCATTGCCAATGTCAATGTTAACAGTGCTTGGAAGACGGTCACGGTGATATCGCCCCTATATTTACGTCCGTGTGTTCCCCTTGGCTCGGCAACGGGTCGCGCGAGTGGATACAGAGGAGAGTGAGAGAGGTAAAGATACAAAAGAATAAAAGAGAGAGAAAAAGAAAAGTAAGCGAATTCGAGGGAAAGAAGAAGAAAGAAGGAGCGTACGACGAAAGGGCGGAGAAAGAGTGTGGGATTTCGGCGAGGGTGTCGGGAGAAGGGTCGCGATCGAAGAATTCGGTCGGATCGCGGAGGATCGAGAGGTCGAAAGGAATTTCTTGAAAGGAGAGAAGCGGCGGAGGTGCCGCGTGTGCTTCTCTTGCCCGCGACCTCTCTCACGCACCGCCAATGCGGCTGAGATCGCGCGATCTCATTGGCTGCAATCGTGCCGTGGTGTCGGCGATGGGTACGTCCAAGTTCGATGCTCGTGTTTGACCGAGGGGTACGCGTGCATTTTCTCCGTCACGTTTTTCCCTTTCGCTCTCTCTTCGCCTTCTTCTCCTTTCTCTTCTGCCACGTATTTTCCCTCGAACTTTGCCGGCCGATTCTTCTTCTTCTTCTTCTTCTTCTTCTTTTTCTTCTCCTCCGTCGACATTCTCCCGCGAATTTAACGCGTTAATTTCACCGCATCGACTACTCCTCGCCGCTGGTCTTGGCGTGAACGCGACCGCGACCGCGGAATCAGCCGAGTTTTTATCGCCTCCCGTTCGCGTTGCGTGTCTGTGTCCTATCGTGCGATTGCGTGAACGAGAATGATTTCTCCGTGTAAATCATTTCCCCGATAGTGATCTACTGTGTACGCGAAAAGCAACGCCGCTCTATACGCTCGGTGGACGTTTCAAGACGAATCGGATATCGCTGCTCGCGATAGCGACGCGTCAGAGTCGCGACCCTAGCATCGCGTTTATGTTTCTCCATCGTGGCTCACGCGACCATGCACCGATTTAAACCCCGATTCTCGATATCCACGTTCCCAAGCGTTTAACAGCCATACACCCACGTCTCTGTTTCCTCTTTTCCTCCGCGAGCCGCGAGCTTTCGTCCCGAAACTCGACCCGCGGGACACACGGGGTTGCGATCGAGTGCGCCTATCGCGACTGTGGAAAAGCTCCGGGTGAGGGACGCAGAGGAGAGGCAAGGAAGGCGTAATCAAGGTCGTTGATACCAGCTTCGCTTCACGCGAGTGCTTCGTTTCGGTGCACCGGTGGTAGCTTTTCGTGCCACGCGACCCGATATTTCTCCCGTTGCACGATTTCCACGCGACCCGCGATTCCGCACTCGTACACGTGTATATTCCTCTTCCGCAATCGATACACGGCTATTTACTAAGCGTCGTTAGAGCGCGTCGTCGTTTCGTTTCGGCGCTGCCGTTTGCTCGTCGCCTTCGCCATCGCGATTCCACCCGATTCGCAGAATTCGCGGTCCAAATGTTGCACCCTCACCGAGCTTAGCCGCGAAGAATGGGAATCCTCGTATAATCTTTACTACCCCGGCCAATAACCTTGGCTCGGACTATATATATTTCACTCTTCGTGGCTCTACGCGTCTCGCTACTTATTTACTTACCCTTCGACTACCCTCCCTTTGCCTTTTTATATTTAACGACCTCCGTTACGATATCGCCATTTTTATATTTATCCCTTTTGAAATTCGACTCCGAGTGCATCGAGTTCGTTTGGTACAGCGTATCGGGAAGCTCGGAAGCAGAAGCTCCAGCGAAGCTCGTGCATGTAGAAGTTTTCGATACGTCCTCGGCTGGACGAACGACGTTCACTGTTTATAGCGAGATATCATTCGTATTTAAGTATCTCGTAGAAAGTTTCGAATGCGGTAATATTATATTGCACGGAGGCACGGGGCCCCTGTACGCATAGCTACGACACTTCCGTTCGTCTTTCGCCGTGTGTCGCTTGGAACTCGTTATCCGTTAATAGTGCGTATTTAGCAGCTTTCAAGAGGCAAAGCCATAGCGATGCAATCTCTGTAATGGTTTTAACCGTTTGTCGGAGAACGATTTTTATCGCGATTCGTTAATTCACAGCGATGAGAGAATCGATCGGTATTAATTTGAATAATTGCCTCGAACGCGACCGTGTTCCGTTGATTTATCAAAGTTTCGGCGATGGTTGAAGTCGTAAAAAGAGTTGATTCTGGCACGTGGTAACCGGTGGTTTTTCGTTTGGCAACGTCTCATCTTCCTTTCCTCTCGCACTCGATCTCTTTACATTTCTCTCTCTGTCTCGCCCCCCTGGACGACATTAGGAGACCTGTAGCGTTTCTGTCTGCCGATGCCAACCACGCTGCCACTGCTTCGTGAAAGCGACAATTACCAGAGAAGCGTCGGGAAAGTGAATTTCGCTCGGAAGCTGCTAATTTTATCGAATACTTTGTCCTCCGCGCCATTTTGCCGCGCGATACCTTCGATACGAGTCGAGCGTATCGCGTTCGATGGTTCGTTAACCACCGTCTTGTTATTTCGAGCAGGCAGCGACTATCGTATTTCTCGATTTGACTTTTAGACGAATGATAGATCGAGTTTCACGGTATTCTTAGTTCCCCGTTTTCTCTCTCCCTCTATCTCCCAGCGACACGAGATCCCTACGAATGTAAACAGTCTTCGACCCGTTCCTCTCGTTTGCGTGTTTTTTAACGCGAAACGGTTTAGACGTGGTCGAACGTATGGGAAGAAAAAAGTAGGATAGAGTGGCGTGATCGCGGTACGGGATACGCGGCAACAGGGCATTCTAATTCGTCCGGTGGTCCCACAGATGGCAGTCGATCGGTCAAGACGCGCAACAGACATGGTCGCAATTAGTCGGCATTAAACTCGCGCGGAAATGTCGATCGGAGTCGAGAAGCGGTGGAAGGTCGAAATCGAGTTTGTGCGTGGCTACGTATCATCATCGTGGAGAACAACGACCGTGTGGCTGGCTTCAGGCCAATACGAATCTAGATAAAGGGTGAACGTGAAAACCAGGTGGAAGTGGGGGTGGTGGACTGCGAGGAGAAGGGAGTGGAAGGGAAAGTAGACAGGAAGGAAGAAAGATTCGCGGGTGACGAAGACTTTTCGTGGTGAAATACTCGTGCTTTTGATTATATCCTCGTGTGCGGTGCAAGATGCGCTCGCGACGCCGTGACGGCGGCTGAAGGACGAAGAAACCGAGTGGCTCGTACAGCCCTCGATTCCACCTGCCGACTCTCCTTTTCTTTTCGTTTTCCCCGTCAACGAGAAAGTGCACTGCAGAGTACTCTTGCTCGCTTCGTCGCTTATCTCCTCGGCTCCACCGATCTGCCACGCGAAACAGGTGAGAACAATTCTGCGACAGGCAACCTCGTATTATTCGTGGATTTTCGTTTCGTGCCGTTTCTTTCCATTCGTCGCCGTCGGCACCGTTTCGCTTTCTCAGTGGGTACGCGTTCACGGGAAACAGACGTTCGTGGCCATCTCGCGATCGTTTTTCGAAGAACCGGCCGCCGAATAGCGTGCAGTTGGTATACAAAGGCACGAGGAAGTTTCGTCGAGTATCCCGAGTAACGCGAGTCGCGTGTTTCGCGTTACTCCACGAAAAATGTATCGTCTTTGTAGTTCTCGGGAGGAAAACTCGGCATCTGGCAGGTACACGGAAGTTTCGCGACGCGGTTCGCGTGAGTGGGTCGCGAAGTGAAACGATTTTACTATTCTCGAGCCGGACCGAACTTGCTCGAACATCGTTCCGCGTATATCTAATCGTCGAAATGTGTTTCCCTTTATGCGAGGTCTCGTCGACCGAGCTAACTTTTCCCGTCGGAATTAGAACCGAGTTTCTCCGGGATCGTCTTAAACTCGCGCTTTGTCTTTCCCTGCTCGATCGATAACGGTGTCGATGCAGTTCGAACTCGCGGCGAGTCGGAAAGTTCGCTCGGTACATTCGCTACGCGGCGTGTCGCCATAGTCTCTGTCTGCCGATAAATTGATAGTTCCGCCATTCGCCACCGATCGTTTTTTCTCGCGCTGCAAGAAATCTCGGCGTAACTGGCAGCGACCTCGGGCGACGAAATTTTTACGTTCTTGAAAATAGGACCAGTCGGTGGCCCGTAAATTCCACCATTCCCCCGCGTTGTCTCCGTTGAATTACGACTACGAGAAATGACGTTAATTCCGGGGAGAAACGAATTAATTTCGCCGGAACTCGGTTAGCGTTTACATCACGGGACAATTGCCTGTTTTCGTTCCCGTCGATCTCGCTGCGTTTAATCTAGCCGATTCAACGCGAACAGACTATAGGTTTAATCGAGCGAACCGTGTTCCAAGACACGGTAATTACCTGGTCGTTAAAAATCTGGAATGTTTCTCGGTTAATCTGACACGGCGAGAACAGTGCAAGTGCATCGGCGTAAAACGCTCGCGAATTCCGGTGACGAGGTTACAGTCGCGTTAACGGCCCCCCGTTTAAGATTATAGGACCATTTCATGAACAGGATAGAGGGTGAATTCTTTTTTCTCTCGCAAAGTTTCGCGCAATTTGTGCCACGGTCGCGCCATGTTTTCGTTCCGGCGCCTACGACAATGCGGACCAACGAAATAACCAAAGAGTTCCACTTATCCCTAGCCGGAACCTGCGCCATTATTGTTACGAGTTTCCGCATATTTTCTCGCGAATTCCTCGAAACACGCGTCCAATTTCGCGCGCGCGCACTTTGCTCGGGGGAAATTTTTCATACGCTTCGAATGAAAACTGCCGTCGTTAATTTTTGTCCGATCGCTATCGAAGAAGTTCCTCGCTAATTAGCATCTGGAAAATTCGTAGGAAAGTTTGGAGAATAATCGTATCCGTGATTCTCATCGCGCGAAGGTAATTAACGTTGATTATGGCACACGAACCGAAGCAGGGTGCCCGCTCACAAAGAGGCTCCTCGTTCAGCGAGAAAATTTTATGGCCACTCCTTAGCAGAGTGTCACTCAATAGCTTCTTTGTGCTCGTGGGCTGTATTTTGTAACGAGCAACTCTACGTAAATAAGTGTAGGAAGCTTTGTCCGCAGCCTCGAACTCGAGTCTGCCACCCCCTATTGTTTACGGCTCGTAATCTCGCGCCTCGATTTTTCTACGGAAAATAAGCGCTACGCCTATTTCCTCGGCAAGCACGGGTCGCAAAGTGGCTTTCCGATACGCGAGGATTTTTTTCATCGAGTCACGGGTTACCGATTTACCTGCACCCCTTCGTCTTGCACCTCTCTATCCTGAGACGCGTTCGTCGCGGTGGTCCTAAGATCGAAAAGCAATTTGGTCGACTTTCGATCCCGTCACGGCAGAAACGTTAGAATTTAATTGTCAGTCGTTGGAAAGTTTAACGAACCTCGGTGAACGATTTGGCGGAACCGTTGAACGAAGTTTGAAAGTCTCGAATTTCGGTGACGCGGGCTACGGCTCGTAGTTAGGGGCGCGACGCGACGCGACCAAAGTACGAGTCGAACTTGATAGGGTTTAAACTTTCTTCGCTTCCGTTCGACGTGTTCGGTCTAGCCAGCGTAGAGAAAAGAAATCGACGCGACCAAAGTACGAGTCGAACTTGATAGGGTTTAAACTTTCTTCGCTTCCGTTCGACGTATTCGGTCTAGCCAGCGTAGAGAAAAGAAAAGAAAAGAAAAGAAAAGAAAAGAAAAGAGAGGAGAGGAATAAAATAATAAAATAGACTAAAGTTAGCGTGGTGTTCGCAGCCAGGAGCAGCCGAGGAACGCGAAGAGAAGAAGGTGAGGCGACACGGAGCCACGAAGACAGGTTGGATTGGAAAAGGAGGGGAGGCGGAAGGGAAGAGGGAAGGAGCCTGAGCGTGGAGCTAGCAAGTGGAAGAAGAGAAGAAAAGGAGCGAGAGGTTAAGGGGTAAGGTGGCGCTAGTAGTAGTGGAAGAGTGTGGAACGGTTGCGGAAAGAAGCGAAAGGTGTGGTATGCGGATCGAGCAAAGGGCCGAAAAAGCCTAGTGAAGAAACTAAGGATTAGATGGTGGAGGTGCTGGAGAGGCGGGCTAGGGAGCCTACGGGGCCGATCAAGGCACCTCGCACCTACCCAGGGCCAGGCAGCCCTGCGAATCGCGTCCTCGCTAGACTGCATTCGCAACCGCGCCTGCGGCTGCGCCACTCTTACGTTCTTTTCGGCGATGATCTCTTAATCTCGAGGCTGCGAGTTCCTCTTACCGATTTTTATCCGCCCCGGCTGCAGGCCGACGCAGGCGAACCAGCGGGCATCTCTGCCAACCTATCCATCGAGGACACTGCACGCGTGGACCAGTTCGACTCGGAGAGGCTGCAGGAGGTGGTCGTAGTGCGCGGAGTCGCGAGTGAAGCGAGCCGGAAGCACGTGGCACGCGCGGACTTGGAACGCGGCGGTGGCGAGCGCGAAGAGGCGCGCCAAGAGGCGAGCGAAGCTATCGGCGAATCGGATCGGCCGCGAACCGAGGAAGAGTGCGACGAGGACCGGGTGACAAGGGTGGAGGATAAGTGGTGCTGGGGAAAAGTGGTGCCGCTGAAGAGAGGAGTGCTTACGGCCAGACTAGAGGATCGTTCGGAGCCCAGGAAGGGCTCCTCTGGAAGGAGCGAGACTGGCGAGCGCAATGTGGCAAAGCGGCGGCATGGGCGCCCATGCGGCCAACAATCCATGGATGAAATTAATGGGCATTGTCCACAAGGAGAGAAGGCATCACGATTCGGGCTCTGCCGCTGCCGCCGCTTCCGGTGTTCAGGCCGCTGCGATTACCGGCAGCAACGACCGGGCGCTCAATCAGTGAGTTATACCACTTATGCTTCTCTTTCTATACTTCTCTCTTTTTCTTTTTTTCCTTTGTAGTCTCCTTTTTATATAGAGCAACTTTTTAGCGCGCGCCCGCGCGATCAACTTTGCGCGGTAGATCCGTCCTCTGGTTTACGACCCAATGAAACGGGCTTTTGCCCGAGGTAGTTTGTATTCGAGGAGAATCCAGCTTACTTTCCGAGCGGTGAACGCCGCTCGAATACGCTGCGTTTGTTCGTTTAGCGAGTTCTACGAGTTCCACTTCAAACCGGCAGTTTTATCCTAGTTCCGTGCAGCTGCGGCGCTAGTGTCGCGCTGATAATTTTTATCAGAAGCAGAGACATCGTTGTCTCAGGAGACTCCAGAGTCTGCGTATTTTGCATACTTTCTCGCGAGAGTTACACGTTACCGTGTAACCGCGACTTGCTTTCGCTAAATAGCTAACGCTAAATCACACGGGGAAATATGGCGGCGATGGGTTTCACGGTAAGAGGAACACTCGGGTGGAGGCTTCTCAGCCTCGGGGGACGATTAATCGAGGAGTAAACGCGGTATAATTTAACCTTATTTTCCCACTCGTTCATCCGGCCTCTTTTTACACCGTCTCGCGGGGCCTCTGCAGCCTCTGTCGCTGCAACGTAATAAATTACGAGGTAGTTACGATATCGGAATCCGCAACGAGATCGAGCTCTCGCGCCCTTGCTGGCGCCCCTGTTACCCGATACAACCCCGCCATGTTCAACAACCCCGTATCTCTCGCGAGTGTTTCGTCTCGCGAGTGTCGAGCAGCGAATCGCGCTAAGCCGTGCGGGCCGATCTCGAGCAAATCTCTCTTCCGTTTGAACGCGCGTGTGGTATCGATTGCTCGTTTGGTCGATGGCCGCTCGTAATCTGGTCAAAGAGGTCCAGCCGTGTAATAAAAGCGTGGAGTGAAAAAGAGCACTCGAGGGTAAAGCACTGTTTTCGCGTTGACGAAGAGTTTTCTATGTAATACCTTATCGGAAGGAGCTCGCCGCGTCGATTGTACGGAAATATTTCTCGTGGTCGGGTATCGGCGAGCAGATTAAAGGTGAATCGCGCAGCGGAGGGGTGACGGAAGACATCGTCGATATCGGAAGCGTCTCGAACAAAGCTGATAACCGTGTACAATGGCTTTGGCTTTATTTGCCCGAGCGAAAAAACTGCTGCAGGATCTTTTGATGGTCTCGCGTCCGTGGAATCCTGCCTATGTACACCCTATATACCACCTGTATATCCATCCGGGCATTGTCGATCCTGAAAACTCGGCGGACAACCATCGGTCGCTTTGTTTCCCTTTCGCCTCATTTTCAACGGTACCGAGTCGGCGACGAGTTGCCGTGTGTTTTTCTCGGCACCGCTCTAACAATGCTACGTCGCTTGCTGCTCCACCACTTTCGCAACCGCTCCCGCATACAAATCCACCCCTGCACAGCACAGCACAGCTCGTGGTGGTGCATTCGCGAGCGCGCGGCTGGTCCGCGTGCCGACGCGAGCGTTGCCGCGATTAAAAACCAC
>NW_016908604.1:259340-269893 GCF_001483705.2 Eufriesea mexicana | reverse complement strand
TCTTCCCTTTTCTACCCTTTTCTCCCCTTTCCCTACTCTCTTCCCCTTTCTCCAAGGGTTTAGGTTGCGAACAGGCAGCGAAGGATGCGTGGGCGGGTGGGGTGTACGGCCATCGCTCCTCCACCATTCACAATGCTTTCCTCACTCCCATTCAGCCACCTCCGCGAGACCTACTTGTTTTCTGATAAATACTTTCCCTTTGAATTTCGAGTCCGTTATTCAGACCGCGTCCTCCGAGTGTAAGCGGCCGCTCGGTTCAATCGTTCGCGCCGATTATACTCGCGGAGGTCTCTCCTCCATTACCGATCCGTTCCGAGCCAAAAAATTTCGCTCACGTGCCTTCGCTTCGCTCGCGATCGCCTTCCAACTTGGACGCCGTTTCAAAATGCTACCCCGTCATTTGCCTCCTCTCCGTACTCTTGCGGTACGTCTCGGCGAGCCTCGGACGTCGAGGAACAGCAGACTGGAATAACTAGGCTGCTGACCGTGTTTGTAGGTTTACATCCAGCCTCGATTCCGTCTGCAGTTTCCACGCAAGTTAACTTTCTCCCTGTACGTATCAAAATTCCGATATCGATGGTGCCGAGACTACCCCGGTCTCGTTAAAACTACCCCTGCCACGCTACGAGACTCCGCTCCTTGCATAGGCCAGTCTAGCACTTGCCTGGCAACCATCCTTCGCGTAAACTCGTTACAGACTGCGTACCAGGAGATAGCTAATTTTTTTCTTCGAATTTCCAACCAGTCCGAGTTCTAGCCGCATTTTCTATGCAAATTTCGCACCGGGAGACTCTAACGACTCTGGTCGCCGTTATCCCCAGCACGTTCAACGACGAACGTGTTTCCAGTTTTCGGGGATGCTTTCCCACGTTATCCGCGCCGTTCGCGAAATTTCCTTCCGGGGAATATTTCATTTACGGGTGGACGAGCAAGGGCGCGGCATCTCGATGGAGAAGGGGAATATACACCCGCGTTCGACTTTTAATTAGAAAGTCGCGATCGGTATAATCTTGCCAGAGAAGCAAACGGAAAGAGGCAATATCGGTTTAAAGAAGAGCGTTCTTTCGGGAGTCGAGCATCGAATTGCCGTCACTCGATCGAATTCTTGGCGCTGCCATCGCCTTTCACGATTCTCTACGACTTTCCACTCTTTCTCCACTTTCCTCGCGATTAAAGATCGTGGTCGAGTCTCTTCGCGAATTCGTACGACCTGAAAAGTGCAGCTTGTCCGATCCATCGGTGCCTCTAGGAAATACTTAACCCCTAACGAATTAAGTTCCAATGGCGTTTGCCATAGTCGACAACAGAGTCGAGCCATTTCAATAATAACCGGCTCAAAAAGACATCGACGAATGTCCCATGTAACTTACACCGGTTCCCATCTACGAACCACGTCTCTCACTCGTGATACTCATGTTCGACCCGATCCCTCACTGCGAGTCTCACGCGATATTTTATTTATTCATTTATTCATTTACGGAAGAAAACCCATTGGTATAACATAATGTACGACGTTTACAATAGATTTCTTAACCGATTACGACATTTTACAATAGAGTCACCGAAAAGATCTATCACTGTACAATAATCGTTTGCTAGAGTGGTAATTCTACCTAAGGAATACAAAAAATGTGATTTATAAAGTAAAGGACTAGAACGTGCGGGAAAACCCGAGTGTGCTCTTGAAGGAGCATAGAAGTCAATGTACGAAAGAAGTAGCGGACAATTTATTAAGCTTCTCGAAATTTTAAAAAGAAAAATGATATCAACGACTCTCTTCCTAGATCCGAGAGATTCAAGCCACAGTAGGCAGGTGAACAGTTATGGTTTAAAAAATGCATGGGAGAATTCATTTTAAATGCTGTCTGTCTTAGAAAACTGTGCTCTTCAACGATACTCTTAAATTCAGCGAATCTTGGTGTCCTTATTATTGACGCATATTCCAATTTTATCCTAATCAAGGCATAATGCAATAACCTCGCACTGCCAACGTTCTTAACACTAGATTTACGGAAACCGTCAATTTGACGGAAGGGGTGTTCCAATTATACGATGGTAACAGGTTTAATTAACTTATATTAAGACTGTTAATATAATATATAATAGGTTTTAAATTAAACTAATCGTTAAAAAAAAGGCACGTGGTTTCCTTTACCTGTCAATTTGACAGGTGTCCTTAGAAATAGGTATACAGATAGCGTCCGTAAACCTAGTGTTAAAATTGGACACAAATCTCTTAACGAAGCCAAGGCATCGGTATGCCTGACTAATACTACTGTATGCTTGACTAATACTACTGTGACGAGAAATTTAGAGACGATGTAAAAGTTACTCCTAGATCACGCACCTCTGGGATCAAAGACAGGTGTAATCCACGTAATTTGTAGTTGTATATATCATTGGTGAATGAGTTAAACTCGTTCTCTCTGTCAGGAAAAAGAGTATCTTCCGTGATCGGTAACTGGATAAACGTCGACCAATCGTTTCCAACGATAGTATCGACTTAATCGTTCATAACCCAACTTACATGCCGATCATTCTCGATCTCTTTCGTCAATCGCGTTCTCGTGTATCTAGAAACCGCGGAGTGAAATTTCGCGTATCCTAATCTTGCGACGAAA
Organism: Eufriesea mexicana; assembly: GCF_001483705.2. Classification (NCBI taxonomy): domain Eukaryota; kingdom Metazoa; phylum Arthropoda; class Insecta; order Hymenoptera; family Apidae; genus Eufriesea; species Eufriesea mexicana. Next base: position 267,272 of record NW_016908604.1, on the reverse strand, counting down.
ATTTGCAACGGTGTACAGGATTATCCGATTCGTATTGTCCGAGAAAACGATGATAGTTAAAAATTTGGAAGTTTAAATGGACGAAAGAATAACAGAAAGTTGTCCGGCTTATAATCACCGCCTGACCCGATTTTTAGTTCGGGTATCCGAAGTTTGCGGGCTTTTCAGGCTTTCGACTGGACTCGATTTCCACTTCGGATACCCGAAAAAATTTTCGGCACTCCAGCACCGTAAACTTTCGGAACCCAACTTGATCTCGAGCAAAATCCTCCACCCGGACCTGGGATCTCGGGAACTCACCCCTGCTGAAAACTAATGCAACTGCCGACCAAATTATAACGAACTATATTTCCTTCATTTTCTTTAAAAGTAGCCCTCCTACAACACGGCATCCTATAACACGGTTTCACTGTATCACGATTCATAAATCGCGGGAACCCCTCTACAACGCGGCATCCTATAACACGGTTTCGCTCTAACGCAATAAGAAAATTGCAAAAACTTTTGTACAACATTGTACTTCTACATGAACAGTGACGACGAAGAAATTTATTAAATTAAAGTTGCATTAAATTAAAATAATATTTTTGTCTTTTTTGTTTCGTGTTGTACATACATTTATATTTTTAATAAAAATTAAGTTGTTTATGTAGAATTGAAAAAAAATTTGTTTTTAGTAAGTTTTCGGAACGTAACCCCCCTTTTTGTACTGCGTCTGGGTCTCATACAACACGGTTTCACACAACACGGCATTTTCTGGGAACCTATCTACCGTGTTATAGGAGGATTATACCTGTATATCGAAAAGCTCGTTGTCTAGGTCAGCATATATTCTCAGCTCCTTTAAATTCCTTCTGTGTTGTGAAATATTCGATAAGACAAGTTACAATACATACAGTGTGGTCATTTTTGTACCCAAGATCGTGAAACCGTGGACCGAGGGTTCAATTCGAACTCGACCAATACGATTCCATAGAAGATCCATCGTGTTGAAGTTACTCAATTAATGGATTATATGGATCGCGTGGTACGGGGCCCTGTTTCTGCGCCTTCGAGTGTCATTTCGATCCGTTTATTAATTGCGAGCGCTACGAGATGCTCCTTATCGGAATTCGATATCGGCTGGCAAATTTTGTTTACAAAAGTGCACACCCGGAGCAGCGACATAAGCAATTTCGTTTTGCAACGATGGGACGTGTATGGAAAGCGGCACGTAAATACTTGACGCGCTCAGGTTTACAATTCCACTCGATCAATTACGCGTCCTCGGTATCGCGCGTCGACGCCGAATAAAATCGACCGGAAATAATTGTCGCGGCCCGATATACCGATAAATCGATGGATTCGAATCCGCCGACTGCTCGAAACTGCAAAAGAAGATGTTATTGGCGGCAGCGACCCGGGGAAACGCGTTAAGCCGCTTTAAATCTTACGGATATCGACGCGAACCCTGGATAAATTGCTTCGAAAGTTGGATTCTTTTCGCGAAGATAGGTCGCCGGTTCATTGAAATCGGGCAACCGAGGCCACGTCGAGAAGATGGCTGCTTGCGAGCATTCGACGCGAAGGAAGAATTTCGTTTAGCCTTATTGGTCAGAAAGAGCAATTTGACAATTCGTCGCGTGTGTTATTTCGTCACGCGTGTCGCAAATATACCGATCTTTTTCACTTAGTTCCTTCTTTAATCACTTGCACTGGCAAGAAATTCACAGACGCGTGTGCCAGAACAGTCCAGTGTAACTCGCTGGGAGGCGTCACGACGTGTATACCACGTCGTTGGCGATTCTGCGACAAAAGCATTACGACGTGCGTGGCACGTCTTTCCAGCGCAAGTGGTTAACGCGTTGATTGCCACGGTAGTCATCAGTGACTCTTCACGGAAATCGGGTAGCCGAGGCCACGTCGCGAATATGGCTGCTGCGAGCATTCGACGCGAAGGAAGAATTTCGTTTAGCCTTATTGGTCAGAAAGAGCAATTTGACAAAACGTCGCATGTGTTATTTCGTCACGTGTATCGTAAATATACCGATCTTCTTTACTTAATTCCTTCTTTATCGCGTTGACTGCCACGGTAGTCATTAGTGACTCCTCACGGAAATCTGGTAACCTAGACCACGTCGCGAAGATAGCTCCTGTGAGCATTCGATGCGAAGGGGAATTTCGTCTAACCCTATTATCAGTTGATTAATTGGTCAGAGTTGATTGAATCCCGAAAGAGTAATTTGGCAAAACGTCGCATGTGTTATTTCGTCACGCGTGTCGCAAATATACCGATCTTTTTCACTTAGTTCCTTCTTTAACCACTTGCACTGGCAAGAAATTCACAGACGCGTGTGCCAGAACAGTCCAGTGTAACTCGCTGGGAGGCGTCACGACGTGTATACCACGTCGTTGGCGATTCTGCGACAAAAGCATTACGACGTGCGTGGCACGTCTTTCCAGCGCAAGTGGTTAACGCGTTGACTGCCAGGGTAGTCATCAGTGACTCTTCACGGAAATCGGGTAGCCGAGGTCATGTCGCGAATATGGCTGCTGCGAGCATTCGACGCGAAGGAAGAATTTTGTCTAACCCTATTTTCAGCTGATCATTTGATCATAGTTGATCAGGGTTGATTGCACCCCGAAAGAGTAATTTGACAAAACGTCGCATGTGTTATTTCGTCACGTGTATCGTAAATATACCGATCTTTTTTACTTAATTCCTTCTTTATCGCGTTGACTGCCACGGTAGTCATTAGTGACTCCTCACGGAAATCTGGTAACCTAGACCACGTCGCGAAGATAGCTCCTGTGAGTATTCGATGCGAAGGGGAATTTCGTCTAACCCTATTGTCAGTTGATTAATTGGTCAGAGTTGATTGCACCCCCAAAGAGTAATTTGGCAAAACGTCGCATGTGTTATTTCGTCACGTGTATCGTAAATATACCGATGTTCTTTTTAGCTTTCGGATAGTTTCTTTTACTTAGTTCCTGCTTTAACGCGTTGACTGCAACGGTAGTCACCAGTGACTCTTCGCGATATTTGTTCTACTTGAACCACTTTTTGAAAATTTGAACAGCTAATCGATAGGGAACATTACGAAATAAACAACGCGCTATTTAATTGTTATTAACCCTTTGCACTCGAGACGTGAGCTTCAGTCACCATTTCATCAAATTTGGAAGATCGATATTAACTAATATATCAAATTTAACGCAATGTAACAGTGTGCGAGGTATCGAAGCCAAATAATTCTACAATTCTATTATTACACAATTCTTTATTTACTGCTCAAAAAAGTATCGTCATTGTTTTTGTAAATAATTCTACAATTCTATTATTATACAATTCTTTATTTACTGCTCAAAAAAGTATCGTCATCATTTTTCTAGAGAATCTTTGAATTTCTACTCTACCCTGGCCAAAAAATCGCCGAGTGCAAGGGGTTAATATGGGAAATCCTATCGGTTGTCTCTTAACCCTTTCGGTACTACTGCTGCCCATTGGCGGCGGCCGTGAAACGTTCTCTGGGTATTACCGTCGCCTATTGGCGGCATCTACGAAGCATTCTCTAGGTACTACCGTCGCCTATTGGCGGCATCCGCGAGACGTCATCGATGGCTATCTCGATCCGAATCAAAAATTTAGTGTCAATCGAAATTTCTATGAATACCGCAAAATACGATTTCGCGGCTTCCAGTGCAACCACTCTCGTGGAAAACTTCCTCGTACCACGAATGTATAACCGCGGCCAGCTCCTCCGTACCGAAAGGGTTAAATAGCCTAAGCGGTACAGCATGCAGATTTGCGACGCGATATTTACCACAGCTCTAAGAACTTAGGCTCTTATGACCTATATATATCGTCTTTGAACGACTTACAATCGTAAGTTCTGTGTTTCTAGCAAAATCTTTATGATATTACCGAATACTTTGGAAAACAAAGGAGGTATCGCGGATGTTCTATGGTATCACCGATATAATCTAGATTTTCGCTCGCGTCTTACTTGTAATACTTATAATACTGATTATACTTGGCTTACCATTTGGCTTCCGATGCTGCGTGCCACAGTGAACAGCGAGGTCGGTCACACGCGGATCAAACTCGTCCGAAAACGACGAAGAATAACACGTAACTGAGGCACAAAGGCATCGGCGAAAATTCACGGCGAGTCTGACCTGTGATGTTTACGTTGGGCCCGTCTACAAACCATGCCTCTCAACGGCGATACGAGTGTTTGGCTCGACTTGCTGACTACGATTCTTACAGTTTAGGCGAAGAGGTCGATAAACTTCCTCATACAGGACCTTATACACACTATAGGAGAGTGATTTCGTCGTTTGTCGTGTTTTGTAGTTCTGTGCAATTCCTTGCTTCAACCAGTTGTTTGATTCTATATTACTCTGTTGATCGGTGGATTCTGAAGGTCTTGATATGCTTTCTCTAGAGTGTTTCTTTATTGGTTCGTCTTGTATTGTAGGGGGATGAATTTTTGAGATTTTGTCTTAATTGGTAACTGTTTGAGGGATGGATGGTGGTCTATTCGTCACGTGGAGTGCTTGTCATGTCAGGTAAAGTCAAAAGGATCAGGACGACAGCCCCCTAAGTGCTATTGCCAGTAGAAAAATTTGTCGTTATCTACAAACCACGGCTCTCACCCGTTATGCTCATGCTTGGCCCGATTTCTTCACCGCGAGTCTCACATGACATTGTAGACAAAGGGGTTAAATTTTGCTACGCCATTGCTAGGGTCTGTGGTTAGGCAAACTCGTTAGATGACGACCTCGATTTATTCTCTGTCAGAATTATTACTTCGAGTTAAAACAAAAATAAATTATAAAATAAATTACGAGCAAATTTTAAATCCAGTTTAACCCCTCGTGCTGCGATTTAATTACGAAAAATTGTACACCGAAGTAGACTTTAATTTTGGTTAATACCTATCCCTCCATCCTCGATGAAATTAGATAGTTTGAGAAATTCTTCAGACTTGGTACACGCGAAGGAGCGTGAAGTACCATTATGGTGGCGAGATTTGAATTCGCGAAGAGTGAAACTCGTCGTTGTAGTGCGAAGGGTTAAGAAAAAGCTTGGAAAATGTATCTTGCTCGGTTTCATCCACGCGAGAAATGGCGGCCGGATCCGTCCTTGCCGCTGGTGTCTCATCACGCGAGCGTGAGCTTCGCAACGTTTGTCTGACGAAACGCGGTCTCGATTTGCGCGGAGTTCGTGACACACAAACGCGACGAAAGACCTTTCGTTTTTGTTAATTATGCGCTGCCGCGGTTACTAATTACGCGGTATTGATGCGCAATTCGGAGCGCGGAGCCGGCAGTTTTAATGACATCACACCTGCGCGGCGGATGTTCGAGTGGTGGGACAGGTGGTGGAAGATTGGACGGAAGATGTGTCACGAGTACGCGGACGAGTGCTGGATTTTCGAAAAAGAAATAAAGATTCTCTGCCCCCTTGTTAAGTCGATTGCGAGAATTAACGCGCGGGGGCCGAGCGTCTCCGTGGCCCCATCGTCGCGTCGTAAAAGTGGTCCGAGGTCGAATCGAATTCGGATTTTAATCCCCGTTATCTGGCAAGACAAACGTTCCGCGTTATCCGTTTCTTTGCCTGAAATTTTTTCCCCGCGCAAACTTTAATTCTGAATTATTTCGAAAACTCGGGACATTTATCTTAATTAAGGTCAAGTTATCCATCCTTATGACGTGTGACCCGACAATGGTAGAAAATAGCGAATTTTCTCGGTCTCGTACTCGAGGGAGAGCTAAATTTCCGGTAGGATAAACAGCTTTCGTTCGAGAAACAAAAGACCTCTATCCCTTTCTTTTAATTTATCATTCGAAATTTCCGAACAACGTTCCTGATCCATGCACAACGCGAATTTCCCTTCGCCAGGTCGAATTAGAATTATTACGACCATTATCGTTATTGCCATTAATCCTTGCCTCGGGACTTAGGATAACTCCGATGAAATCTCTCCTACAAACTATGAATAATCGATTCTATTCGTTTATTTATTCAAACGGGCTAGAGCTCTTCATTTACATAATAGAGATATGGATTTAGCATATTCCAAGCTGTTTAATATAATATTAATTTTAATTAATTATTCTAAACGCAGATTGCTTGCATCTGATTACTGCATCGTTCCTCCCACGTCACTGCAGTTACTAGTGACGAGGTTGAAAAATCTAAGATCACTCTGGTAGCCAACGAGCATTGAACTTGACGAGACTAGATAAAGAGGAGCTATCTATGGTATAGCTAATAGAGAAGAAAAATAGTATGCTCGCGATAGTTCCCTCGGAACATTGTAAATCACGTGTATCCTTACACTCTAACCTAGATCGTTCCTTATCACGGCAGACTAATGCTACTCTTTTCCTTCCCATTTCGTTCCTCCATCGCGGCGAGATCGAATTTCGAAAATTAAAAAAGATTAGGGTTATAGAAACCTAGTTGTGCTCCACGCAATCGTGTTTCGTGGAATGAAATGAATTACAACTGTCGATTGTGTTTCACTCTTTTATTAATTAGGGTCATTTTATGTCCAAAAATAAATTGGGAAAGTAAGGTTAAAATGTTAACACGAATATCTCGAGTGTTAACATTGTATGGAAAACGAAAGACTCCATCTTTTATATACCATCGGGGTCCTCAGGACCAAAAGCACGGACTCCAACGTCGATCAAGAATCGATACTAGTTCCGGATGCCACCGGGCGGCGCCACAGTCGCCAGACTCCGGTCAATTCTAGGGTAGGTGTTAGGTCAGTTTGTAGGAAATTAATAAAAGGAAGGAATAGTTGTGAATTTAATATTAAACTAAAAACGACTTTCTTATAAACCTCCGATACCTAGTCTCGCATTCCGATAAGCCTTCCTCTCAAACTCTCGTTGCTTAGGGTCCCACCAGGTGGCGACTCGCACAGCGACCGCCAAATACAAATGTACACACTGCTCACGTAATTTTTCCATTTCAACAACGGCTAAGTTCACGTAGCCTATGTTGAGATCGAACAATCGTGAAACGAGAGTGAGTTCGCCATGGCGGAATAGATAATGCAGTATCTTAACCTCTTGACTACTATGGGCGCATATACGCGCTCAGAAATTTTGCTTTTGTGACACGGAGGGCGCTTATAATCGTTCGACACAGTTTGCTTTTCTGGTCTTTCTTATAAACCTCCGATACCTAGTCTCGCATTCCGATAAGCCTTCCTCTCAAACTCTCGTTACTTAGGGTCCCACCTAGAGGGCGCATATAATCGTTCGACACAGTTTGCTTTTCTGACACGGAGGGCGCATCTGTACCCAAAATTTTGCCGTTCTCGGCGGACATTGTAAATGAATTCCTACCTGTGTGGTACGACTGGTGCATTTTAAAGTCTGCCGTAGTCAAAGGGTTAAGGACTGAAGCGAAAAGGTGCCAGAAAAGACGCGAAAGCGATTGGACAATACGAAAACCAAATTTATCGCGAAAAATATTTGTTGACGATGTGTCTGCGATATTTTCAGCGACTGAGAGGTTGAGGAGAGTTGTCTAGAGTTGCTTTGAGTTGTTTTGAGTTGTTTTTCTTTCGATATATACATCACTGTTCAATCAACTGCTCTCTTGGTATAATCTTATTTCCATGATACACATAGTTACTACAGTAATATTTGTGGATCGGGGTGAGCGATAGGGGTAGTAGCTCGTGGCCAGGTTGCACTGTCATTGAGGGTTATCGACGATACGACTCGTCTTCGTAAGTTGCGCTCGCTTTAAGACTATATCTAGCCTACTAATCCTGGTCTCATGGCGGAAGTTACATCGTCGTTTAAATATTTCACCGGGAATCGTGAAACTGGAGGATTAGCTCGCATTCGTCGTGCAAGCGGGGTACACTCGTCGATGCGATGGTACGCTGTCACGCTATAATTGCGCCTCTAATCACGACG
>NW_016908604.1:255808-259247 GCF_001483705.2 Eufriesea mexicana | reverse complement strand
CGCTCGTTTCGCTCGTGACATTGCTCGATTCCTCGATCGATTTAGTCGCTGAGCACCTGGCCTTTCCTTCCCTTCGTGTGCGAGATTATTCTTACGAACAGGTTCACGCGATCCAGCGAGATGGTTTCCGGCGACATGCTTTTGTCAGCTCACGAGAGTCTTGTTGACGCAGAGTTTAACCTTATCGCTTTTCTTCCGGTTTACGTATAATCGGTCTTTTAATACTCCATATACTTTTGTAAGATTCTTCTACTTCCGTTTTCTTATCTACCGGTCGTTCAACCGGTAGGTTCAGCGTCTAGGAGCACCGAGTCAATGGAGAAAATAATTCCGCGAGTTGACAAAATTTTATTTTTACTGTTCGTTATCGACGCTTTTCTTAATATAATTCTACCGGCTCAGGGAAGTCTCGATTTAATATGTAAAGCGGTCGACCGAATGTAAAGATTCATGAGATGGGTATAATTAGATTCGTCTGTGACAGTGATTATTTTTGCTATAAATTTTGGCAATGCAGTGAGATGTTCCACTTGGAGATCAGTGATCTATCGTAACGTAGTTTTAATAACTCGCTGGTATCTCGATTTGATACAGAAAATAATCACACGTATTGGTACACCGAGACTCTCCTCTGTCAGTGGTTGTTATTCCTATAAATTTCAGAGATGCAGCGATCTATCTGACTATAGACAATTTACGTTGATATACTTTTAACAGCGTGTCCATTTAATTCCCATTTACTCCGAGAAATAAGCGAGCAAATCCATCGAGCTGAGTCGATAGTGGTGGACCAATGGTCAGATTCGTCTCTGTCAGCGATTGTTCTTAGATAGAGATTCATGTTATGCACCAGTTAACGAACTCAGAATTTAGGACTCGGATTTCAGAACTGAAAACTGGGAATTAATAACTGTTACCTAAAAATTAATAACGGATAATAGATGACTGATGTATATCAAATCATATACTTAGATTTTAGAACTCAGAATTCAGGTTTTAGGTTTCAGAACTCAGAACTCAGAACTCAGGTTTCAAAACGTAGAATTCAGGTATCAGAACTCAGAGCTCGGAACACAAGTTTCAAAGCGCAGTACTCAGGTTTCAGAATTCAGAACTAAGGTTTCAGAATTCAGAACTCAGGTTTCAGAACTCAGAACTCAGAATTAAGGTTTCATAACCCAAAATTCAGGTTTTGTAATTCAGAACTCAGGTTTCAGAACTCTGAACTAAGATTTCGTAACTCAGAACTCAGAACACAGAACTCAGGTTTCAGAACTCGGAACCCAGGTTTCAGAACTCAGAACACAGGTTTCAGAATTCAGGACTCAGGTTTCTGAACTCAGAACTCAGGTCTTAGAACTCAGAACTTAGGTTTCATAACTCAGAACTCAGAACCAAGGTTTCATAACCCAGAATTCAGGTTTTATAATTCAGAACTCAGGTTTCATAATTCAGAACTCAGGTTTCATAATTCAGAACTCAGGTTTCATAATTCAGAACTCAGGTTTCATAATTCAGAACTCAGGTTTCATAATTCAGAACTCAGGTTTCATAATTCAGAACTCAGAACTCAAAGCACAGGATTCAGGTCTTATAACTCGAACCTCAGATCTCATAACTCAAATCTCAGCGTACAAACCTCAGAACTCCGTCCTCAGAACTCAAAACACAGGACTCAGAGCTGGTAATTATTACTTAAAATCTAATAACAGTTCGTTTCTGTTAATGTAGCTTTAACAGCTGGCGGGAGTGTGGATTTAATAGGAAAAACGGCCGAGTGAACCCGAAAATTCGCGGGGTGAATGGACGATGGACGACACGTTGACCGTAAAGGGATTAATGGGCCGTGAATACGCGATACAAAGTGATTATTCGACACGGAACGTAGATATCCAGGTGAACGACAGCGCGGCAGAGAAGGCGGAAGCACACAGACGAGACTCGAACTTCGCCCGTTCCTGCCACGGGGCTTTGTCGCCGCGACGCTGCGGGCTTTTTCGCTTCGTGGAAACGACCACCTATTTACGAGCGGGAACGTTAATTAACGAGCGAATCGTGCAGCGTTCGCGTGGCCTCGCGCTTTTCGTCAGACCTGCCACCCGACGCATTCGATATCCAGCGTTTTTCAATGGCGACACCGTGCTCCTGCGAGCCTGACGAACGGCCAAACTTTCTTGGCCTGGCCTTTCTTCCTCTCCTTCCTCGGGCCGCGGTCACAAGGTTCTACATCGCGTTACGCGTGCCAACTGAATTCGATTCCCGGCATCTCGATCGAGATTCGCCCTGTGCCCTCGTTGCCAAAAAATTCTTTTATTACCCCTTTCTCTGTGTCGACACGGTACCCCCGAATTCCTCGTTGCTGCGACCTTAAATTCCCTCCTTGTCCATTCGTTTCTCGGCTGTTGCGACTAATAATTTCCTCTTTCCTCGCGATTTTCTGTCGTCCTTGAGGATCGGTGGCCAAATCTCGTAAATTTCTCCATACAGAGAGAAAGGTCGGACTTATTTGCCCCAATTGAATCGGTTTTCGGACTTTTAATGCGAATAACTCCGCCACGGATGATTGCGTGCCAAGCGATATCTTTCGTTACCCTGGAATCAAATTTCCCGAAAAATTAAGAGATTTTTCGAAATTTGGCAAAATCGTCGACTCGACGCGAAAGGGGAACTCGATGCTGGAAATAGCCTCCTATGGTCTCTGTATTAACTATGTCTGTTTATAGAGAATCGGACGGTTGGTTATTATACTAACAGCCTGGTCGTGTACACTCTAACGCTCGTTGTTCGACTCGAATATGCATACACGATGTTCCAAGGGAAAGGGCGAAAGACGGTCTGAAATTAACAACGACAACCTGATTCGACACATCTATGTTTATGTAATATAATACATTTCATTCGTAATACTCGTATGTAGAAACGAGATGATAACAGGGAAATGATAAGGAAATGGAAAATGTGGAAAATGGCTAACAAGATTTCGTTTATTCCGAATGTCGGAGCTGAAATTTAATTTTTCAATTGTACAACTTGAAAACGTTTCGCTACTATGCTATATACATTTCAATGTATCAAATGTCGCACGAAATTTTGAAATATAATAATTAATTACCGAAGTATAGATAATTAAAGTTAACCAAATTTATGTGTCCTAAGATTTATAGCATGTTCAATGTATTAGCACATTCTGTATTTAAAAATTTTTGTTTTAAACATTTTTCCCATAAAGTACATTCTATAAAGATAAACTTTGCAATTCGACGATATAAAATAACTTTGTAACAAAATCAGAAGATTTTAGTTCTTCCCAATGCATTAGAAATATTTTACAAATACGAACATATTATATCACGTTGATATCATGCCAACATTTTTCTTCTTAATTATTTTTATTGGGGTTATGGGTTTATAATTGTAAATTTATATATTTATATATTTT
>NW_016908604.1:216308-255534 GCF_001483705.2 Eufriesea mexicana | reverse complement strand
ATATAGTTATATATATTTAAAATTATATATAATTATATATAATTATATAATTGTAAATATATATATAATTGGCGTAAATGTAAGAATATATATATGGTTACGATATATATATTCTCGTTTAAATTCTTTTATTACTCAAGGAAGCAATCTCTAGAGCGACTGACCGACTTGTGAGTGTCAAGGGGGTACGTGACGCAGTTCGCCTAAACCCCCAATTCTTATCTAATGTTTATACAAACATTCGTTCTCGAAATCTAGATTTTATAAACTATTTATTCGCATACATTAAACTTGTATCCCAGATTGAATATTGTATATATCTTTTTGCATAAACTTATTTTTCAACAATTTTATATCGTTACTTAACTGTACACGCGAGTACCCGGGGTACCGGTGTTATTATAAATAAATATATCTTTATCGTAAAGAAATCTCGACAGATGTTCCGCGAATTGTATTTGGAAGAGTATTGTTTAAACAATGATCAGGATGGTAGTCGGCGAATCTCCATCGAGGCCATTCGTTAGCGATTCGGTGATTCGTTAGCAGCGGACGTCGACCTTGTGTTTCCCGCGTGCAGCCTGGCTGCCATAAATCTTCCTTAAATTAACCGAATTAACTGGTGCCTTGTGATTACACCGAATAGCTCGTTCATTTCTGGTATCGCGAATTGCTGCTCGCCCCTATCGTTCCCTGTAATTCGTTGCTCTCCGCGACTGATACAACTAATTTTTACGGTTTACGGACCAATTGCTTCCGGTTTAACGTCGCCGAGTAATAATCGCCATTCCGGAGAGTGACTTGTACTTTGCTTGAACCGAAGGTATGACAGATAGACTATCAATCGATTTTCATTGCTCCTGGACGAAGTGTTAAAGGGGTTATCACGCAAAGGAATAATAGTCAGTGGAAAACTGTGGAAAAACTGTATAGATCTTTATTGAACGGGCGAACGGTTAGAACTGCTCTGTTTAGGGCTACGTCACAAGTCGTTTTCAGAAGACAAAAGGCAAAACGCAGGGAAAGGGATCGTCCCCACACCGCTGGAATGTAGAGTTTACTTCGCTATTGAACTTTACCATAACACGAAGGAATAGTCGATTTAGGGGTAAATTGTAGGGATTATTCTTATTAAATCCTTCATGAATAATGATTTACAAGTAATGACACTTATTTAGTAACAATAATAATTTCATTTTAACTAAAAGATAACACAAATTATCTTACACGCGATATTCTCAGGACTCTCGTTCAAAAACTACCCCCACGCGCACTTCTCTCGCACCCCATACAGGTTGTCCCAGCAGCAGTGATACAATCGAGGAGGAGATAATTCTACGTGAGAAAAGGAGTCGAAAATGAAGAATAAAATTTCTTCATTCGAGGCTTCGTTGTCGAGAAAATCGATTTTGCACGTTCACCGAGTACGCATGCACTTAGTTATGGCTTAGATGTACGGACCGTCAGCATACCAGCATCGGTGGTCCAATAGAGGAGGGTGTGATTCTACGTGAAGGAACAAATCGAAAATGAAGAATGAAATTTCTTCATTCGAGGCTTCGTTGTCGAGAGAATCGATTTTGCACGTTCAGAGTACGAGTACGCGTGCACTTAACTTCAACACCCTGTATATCCGGACGCATTCATTCCTTTTCATTCTAATTTTTAACCTTCTCCACTCGTTTGCTCACGTTCACCAATAATTCCCCGGTCAGTCATTTTCCACGCACACTCGCAACTTCTTCGCCCCCATGGCACCCTAAATCCTTATGAACATACCTAAACTTCCTCTGCCCTAAATAGTCCTTCCCCTCGATCCTCTCGCACACGCCATCCATGACCACCCCTACAGTGTCCTTGCACGCACTCACAGATGTTAGGCTTGTTAGCCTAACACTACGCATTTGCTATTTTATAACTATGTTCCGAACACGTGTTCCCTCAAAACCATAAATATTTTCCATTCCCGTAATATTGCATATGGAAACAATAATATTGTATGTGGAAACAATAATATTGTTTATTGTATATTGTATATAGCGTTTGATTGGGTTCGCGTGCCACCATGGGTGTAAAGTCGATGATTCGATTTCGTTTTCAGAGCCCAAATTATTACGTAGATTATAACGGGTGACTCTTGTCTAAGTGATGCACCTATTTATTTATATTAATTATTTATAACGCGTGTTGTGGCGATTAGGCGAATTTTCCATAGTTCTCTTCGAGAGTCCTTTTTTAATTTTGATTCTATTCATTCTTTGGATTCGAGACTTTTTCTATTTTTTCAGAGCCCAAATTATTACGTAGATTATAACGGGTGACTATTGTCTAAGTGACGCATAGAATACTCCCCCACGCGCACTTCTCTCGCACCCCATACAGGTTGTCCCAGCAGCAGTGATACAATCGAGGAGGAGATAATTCTACGTGAGAAAAGGAGTCGAAAATGAAGAATAAAATTTCTTCATTCGAGGCTTCGTTGTCGAGAAAATCGATTTTGCACGTTCACCGAGTACGCATGCACTTAGTTATGGCTTAGATGTACGGACCGTCAGCATACCAGCATCGGTGGTCCAATAGAGGAGGGTGTGATTCTACGTGAAGGAACAAATCGAAAATGAAGAATGAAATTTCTTCATTCGAGGCTTCGTTGTCGAGAGAATCGATTTTGCACGTTCAGAGTACGAGTACGCGTGCACTTAACTTCAACACCCTGTATATCCGGACGCATTCATTCCTTTTCATTCTAATTTTTAACCTTCTCCACTCGTTTGCTCACGTTCACCAATAATTCCCCGGTCAGTCATTTTCCACGCACACTCGCAACTTCTTCGCCCCCATGGCACCCTAAATCCTTATGAACATACCTAAACTTCCTCTGCCCTAAATAGTCCTTCCCCTCGATCCTCTCGCACACGCCATCCATGACCACCCCTACAGTGTCCTTGCACGCACTCACAGATGTTAGGCTTGTTAGCCTAACACTACGCATTTGCTATTTTATAACTATGTTCCGAACACGTGTTCCCTCAAAACCATAAATATTTTCCATTCCCGTAATATTGCATATGGAAACAATAATATTGTATGTGGAAACAATAATATTGTTTATTGTATATTGTATATAGCGTTTGATTGGGTTCGCGTGCCACCATGGGTGTAAAGTCGATGATTCGATTTCGTTTTCAGAGCCCAAATTATTACGTAGATTATAACGGGTGACTCTTGTCTAAGTGATGCACCTATTTATTTATATTAATTATTTATAACGCGTGTTGTGGCGATTAGGCGAATTTTCCATAGTTCTCTTCGAGAGTCCTTTTTTAATTTTGATTCTATTCATTCTTTGGATTCGAGACTTTTTCTATTTTTTCAGAGCCCAAATTATTACGTAGATTATAACGGGTGACTATTGTCTAAGTGACGCATAGAATACCTATTTATTTATATTAATTATTTATAACACGATTTGAGTTGTGGCGATTAGGCGAATTTTCCATAGTTCTCTTCGAGAGTCCTTTTTTAATTTTGATTCTATTTATTCTTTGGATTCTAGACGTTTTATATTTTCTCTCGAGCTTTTTCGCAAACTTCGGTTTCCAGCCACCTCTCTTTTTACGTCCTCTTTCGTTACTGTGCTTTTTAAATTTGCTTTCAAAGCTTTGAATTACTTTTTACGACAGTTTCCTCTTTTTAAGCTCTTTTTTTTATGTATTTTCTGAATTGATTTTTCCCTCTCGTTATTTTTGGCGATATTTTTTTCCATTTTATATTTTCACGCGTTAAAAGCTATTTTCCAAGTAATACAGGCTTCGAGGAAAGATGGAAATTATTACAGAGCTAACCAAATTCGTTTAATTATTCCACGCTTAATTTCCAGTGACTGGAATATCTTTCTTAAAGTTTAAATTATAATGCCAGTTCTCCGATTTTAATTTGAGGAAACGATCGAACCAATCCCATCTAAGAATTTTGGAATAGCAATTCGGGAAGAAAAATCCGAGAAACGTGTCGAAGACTCGAGCCCTGGATTTTTAGATTAGTAACCAGACACTCTAATTACTCCTCCGAGAAGTCTCTTATCCTTGAATTTCGTGGTTCAGGTGTTTTACCAGTCCAGATGTACCTGCACTCCTACTTCCGACTGAAACCCGTGTTCATTACAGAATTTGCAATATTAATATATTCGTAATATCATAAATTTATTTAAAATTGCATGCACGCTAATTGCAGCGGATATCTGATAAATCATTTCGCTACATAAATTAGGGGGACTGATATTTCTGAGATTAAATATCCATTTTTACTCATAAATTTGAACAGTCCGATTTATTTAATTATATTCAATCGCCTGCTTCAAATATCAATTTTTCCACGTTTGCCTCCTTCGTTAAAATAACAAAGCCATTCGCCGGCAGTAATTCTCGCCCGGCTAATTGATTCGCCGACGATCTCGAATAATTCTCGAATAATTTTATTGCATCATCGCAAAGTCGGCGAATGTAAAATCGGAGCCGGCCGTTTGCCTGCGCGGTTGGTTACCCAGGAAAAACAGTCATGGAATTTCCACGAGGGAACGTTTTCCGAGCGAAGAAAGGCCAGCAGGCTTTATTTCCTCGTAGGAATTTATACCCCGACGGAAGAGCCGGGAAAGAAGACTCTTTTCCCTGCTTCGAGAATCCTTGCGCGCTTGTTTATGGCGATTTAAATAATAGAACAAACTACTCGCGGATTTCCCCTTCGACTGCCCTCTCTATCCTCGACCTCTTTCTTTTTTTTTTCCCTCCCTGGCGGATGCAGACGATGGGTATACATTGCGGCAAGTACGCGTTTGCCGCACGCAAATAGCGTATTTCCTCTTATTTTTTCAAAATATATCCCCGTGTTTGGAATAGCCCCGCGAATTCCACCAGGCGGGGGAAAAGAAAAATACGGGAATATCTCGTCGAAGGGTTCGAACGCCACGATCGAATCTTGGCAACGAATGGCCGAACATTTACGAGCGTAACAGCGCACAGAGGGACGCGAGCGTTCCTTAAATCGGCGCACATTACGTCGAAAGAGCAGGGAAAAGGGTTCCACCGGAAGGTTTCAGCCGGACAGCCCCTCGGAGAGGACCAAAATCCTCGATTGCTGGCTTTTGTTCGGCTGAAAAGCGTGTTCGAGTAGGAAGACGATCTCTGAAGAACCTCCTCGGCTTTGTTTCACCCCTTATCTCGGACAGGCGGTTTTAGAAAAACGGCAGTCGGTTTAAACGGATGCAATATCTGCGGCTGCTCCTCTCTCCGCCGCGATATTTGCATACTTGCCGCGATCCTTATCAGGAACGCTGTGCCTCGTCTTATATTCCATCGCGTTCCGTTTTCGCACCTCCGGCAAAGTATCGTCCCCCGCGCGAGCTTTGATCGACGAGCTTCCTCGATATCATCTTCGCCCCGCGTGCGTTGTCGGCCATGGCGCCTATATGCTTGGAAAAGTCGCCAGAGGGGGTAGGAGTCAATGGCTCGCGGTCAATTTGATCGAGCGCGTTCGATATATCGGTGTTAAGGGAAATAAATGATAATGGAAGAGACAGCGTTGGTATCTCTAGCTTTCCCGGAACGAGTCTCTCGTATTCGTTCGCGATTTTCATATTCGAAGGATTTGCCCTCGATCGGTTCGGAGATCTCGTCCAAAGGTTTTGGTACGTTTTTCAATGACTCGGGATTCATTCAGCGTTGTTCCGAGTGACGAATACGTAACCAGAGGGTGTGCTCCTGGTATCCAATCCTGGTACGAGTGCCTCGGTCGGCGACGTTCCAAGAAACGTTGGTAATACGAATAACCATTGGTTCTCTGCCCCACTCGAGCGTATCGAATCGGGTACGATGCTCTTGCGAGAGAAGGGTAGTTTAGATCGGGGAAGGTAGATGGTCTGCGTGGAAATGCGAGGTTTTTTCCACCTTTCGTGCCCATGTGCAGCGTATTTTTAGACCACGCGAACAACAGGGTAGCAAAGGCTGTACGTACGCCTGGATTAACCACGAATGGTCGTCTGGTGCCGAAAGTCGTCGTGATTTATGGGGCCTGCCACGGTGTATTTTTCCGCGAAAGTGCGAGGGGAAGAAAGGGGTTGCCGGCGAGGTCGATACTAGAAAGCAGCGAAAATTTGCACGGTTGTACTCTAATCGCGTGACTATGCCGAGCTATGCCGTTTCGACGGCACGTGCTTCGGCACTCGTGATTCGTTACGTCACCGAGGGCGCTCGGGTAGGTGCGAAACTCAACAGCGACGCGAGCGGCGGACAGCCGTCGCGATACGCACCTCGCGCCCTTCACCGCGCTAACTCAACGGCGCCGCCGCCGGTCGAGCCGGCAACTAGCGAATAAAGTCACTGGCAGATGTTACGGGGCAACTCGTAACCTT
The DNA here is from genome assembly GCF_001483705.2 of Eufriesea mexicana. Taxonomy (NCBI): domain Eukaryota; kingdom Metazoa; phylum Arthropoda; class Insecta; order Hymenoptera; family Apidae; genus Eufriesea; species Eufriesea mexicana. The sequence continues at coordinate 249,128 of NW_016908604.1, read as the reverse complement.
TCTCATTTTCCGCGACACGCGCCACTACTCCTACGAGTTTAATTCTCTCCAGCGTTCTCCCTCCCATGGTTTATTCTCGATTAACTTTCGCGACGCGTTTCCACGCGTGGAAAACTACCTGGGAAAATAGCTGGAGAAAATATCTCGTATTCCGATCCCTGGCTGTAAAAAATGTTTGAACGACGAATAAACGAAAAATTCGACGTCGTTGCGCCAGCTTTCGCGAAGCTTTTCTCTCACGGCCTCTCTCGCGTTCGCGATAAAAGGAAACGCACGAGTTCGCATTTACTTCGCGTTTCGCGAGTGTAATCGGAATAGAAGCGGGTTATCGGAATAAATCGCGCCAACTCTGGTGCGGCGGTTTCGCGGGTGGGGAAAAATTGTCCTTCGCGGCGAGGATTTTTATTTCAATAACGCCGACAGCCGGGTGGCGACGTATTAATCTCAACGGAGGAACGGAAACGCCGAATGCGCGCCGGTGTTGCTGCATCGTGTGCGGTTTGGTAAATCACCGGCGAGCTAATTACGTTTCAGCCTCGTTGGGAAAATTGATATCGAACGCGCGCGCGGTTCATAATCGATTGATAGTTTCGAGGGAAAGTTAGAGAGACCCGGGGGGAACACTTTACGCGTCGGGTCCCGTCACTGCGCCGTTCCTTTTTCGATCTTGTATGTCGAATAGATTTAATTTCGCTCTACTTGCCGACGCGTGTCGCTGTTCCGCGAGCCTTTAATCCTTTAATGGAACGCTTCCGCGGTTGAAAAGCGTCGTCGATATTTCACGGAAGATGGTTCTATGGCTAATCGAGGCGTAGAGCGCGACGATTTAGCGAGGATTATTAATTATCGCGGTCGGCGAGACTGACGGTAATTCCGGTGAAAAGAAATTGCAGCAGAATGCGAGGCATTGCGAGGATAAATGGCTGTAGAGAAATGTCTCGCTAGGCTCATCTTCTGAACAATTAGACGTGACAATTTTTCTCTCTTAACATGCTCTGCTTCTTAATACTCTTTCAAAACTCTTTTCTTCAGCTCCCGCTTTAAACACCCTCTCATCGTGTACTGTTCATTATTCAGAAGACTCACCCCTCGTATTCGCTGGCGTTGTTGTTGCCGAGCCTCTTTGATCTTCTAGGGTCTCCTCTCGTGACACAGTAACCATACCTGCTTCTAAAATATTCTTCTCTCTCAATTCTATACGTTACTTCTCCCACCTGTCCCAAGATTTCGCCATCATAGCATTACAGCCCCTATTCCTGAACTCCGCGTCGCACGAAAGAAGTCATCTCGTTCGGCTGCGAGGCACGAGAGGCACTTGCTCTGCCTATACTCTTGTTAGTAATACCCACTCTTCTATGACACCCCTAAAACTACTATCTCCAAGTTCCATAACGTGATACGTTAACATAGGCGTGAGATATCCGCGAAAGAAATGTTATCTCAGAGATAACTTACAATGAATTGGAAGCACTACTACGCTTTGGGACGAGTCTACGCCCTTGTATCTATTTTTTGCCTCTGTCTCACTTTGTCTCGTTACTTTGCTCGCTTTCTTTGTCACATGGTGTTCTATGACCTGGCTAATAGGAAGGGATCAGTTCTGCCAATAAGGGAAGCGTTTTACTCTACTTCTGCCATGATGTTAGAATGATTGGGCTGGTGGGGATTCGGTCCTACAAGTTTCTCGGATGACTTCTTTCCTGCAACGCAGAGTAGATATTCTTTGTATCATTTATGTGCATATTTAAGAGCAAGCGAACTCTGGTTACCGATAGGGTGGCGCGAGTGAGGAGCACGCAATGGCGATTCGCGGATAGACAAAGGAGGCCCAGCTTTGAAAAGAGCAATCCTCCTTTTTGTATATTTCAAGAGTGTGATGGAATTACGACATTCGATCGTTGGTTAATATTCCGAACGTTCATCGATCGCGGTAGTCGTTTCGTTCGCGATAATTATGTCGCAGTAATTGTCCACTGGATGACGTATTTACGGATTTAATTAACTCGAATTTTAGTCGCGTTGGAATTCTCCGTGAGTCATTATCGAGCCTCTGTTCATCTTCGCGTTCATCCCCGCTATTTTTATCCTTCTCCGCCATGTTAATTATTTACGTGCACACTCAGAGAGTATCGTCGCATTTGATATATACACGTGTGCGCACAGAGGGACAGGTTTAGCAGGTTCATCAACGGAAATGGCATAATGCGGAGTCAATCTGTCCGAAAGTAGTTTGTCCCAGTTTTGGTCAGACATCTTGCGGCGTTTAATTCGCCGCTGCTTGGCCTGCCTCGACCCTGGCTTTTTATTTTTCTGCTCCGATGTCTTGCGAATTTTCCGCCAGCCTGCACGCGAGACTATCCGCGTAATTATTCCAGCGTAATCTCTGCGCCGAATTATCCACTTTCGGAGAACAATTTCCAGAGTATCCTCGTTTCCCCACCCCGAGTCGCTCGAAACACTCGCGTCTGATTACTTATTCGAACAGACGTCGATGTCGCGATTAAAAACCTTCTCATTTTCGCTCCGTGTCGCGTGTCATGCTTTCCCTCGAACTTACACCGGTATTTCCGAAATGTTGGTGTAATTCCATCGCGTAATCGTCGCTGCAGACAGCGACAGATTCGCAGGTGACGCCGTAGGATGAAGTTAACCAGTGGAATGGCAGGAATCGTGGATAAAAATCTTATCAAAAAGTGACAAGTGGCATGATTCCGCTTCTTTTGCTTTATGCATCGAACAGTGCATTATTTACGCTATTTATCTTCGCGTATCGTACATCGGTTCCGCCATCTTGCCGAGTTCTGTTGCTCCAACAGCGCGGAAAAAGGAGGAAATAAAAATTAGAACATTGCACCGCTCCATAAAATTGTTTCGCCGTCGAGTCACGCTGGCATACGGTTTATAGTTCGCGTAACGCGATTTCCCATGACGTGGAACAAATTCACCGCGTGCTACATAGATTCGTCGTGTTTAAACATTCAAAGCCACGTTCTTTTTTACATGCAGAATTCTTCCGGGTACCGGTGGCGCCCAGGCAAGGGCGTGGAAATTTCAAGGGGAGAAAAGAAACGACGGCCTCCTCCTCATTTGGTGGAGACGGGGAGGAAAATATGGCCGGCACGTGGTTTTGTTTCGCTCTCGACCCGCAAGCCTGCTCGGCCATCCGAGTTTCCTTCGATTTTTCAGTCGCGTTCTACCACTTGGCCGATGCATTTATCAACGCGCTGACAAGCGCCATTCGTCCGTCGTGAAAACACGAGTTGCCCGGCTGCGGATTCGCACGATGAAACGATTGGTCAGGATCTGTCCGATGGAAAGCTCGTAACGCGAATTCGATAAGTTCCGCGTTTGCTCTTTTCATCGCGTTTTTGCTTTATCGATGATTTGTCGAAATCACCAGGAGCAAAGGGAATACGCGGACCAAGCCGCTGATCAAAGGCACACCTGACCTTCCCGTAGATTTCGCCATTTTTTATCCACTCAGCGCGCCGAAAATAAGATTCCTCACCCCCGTTTTAAAGTCTCGTTTAATTACCACGGATCGCATCGAGATATCCTCGGGAAGCCACGCAACGCGAGACTCCTGCGCTCCTAATTACCATTATAAATATCAGGTTCGGCCAAGAAATTACTCGAGAGCCTCGTTACGTTTGCCAGAGCGGCCAGCAGTGTTATATAATCGCGATGAGAGGGCGAGCTGAGGGGCGAGGTAAAAAATAGGATCCACCAGGCACGAATGTTAAGCAATCTTCGCCGGAATTCATGAATTCGATTACAATTTCAAATTCCAAACAAAGAGCTTGACCGTCAGCGAACCTGGTCCCGGTACTAAATTCGTTCGAGTGTCTCGTTTAAATCTGCCAGCAGTTTTCAATTTTCCTCTCGCGGGCTTTCCTACCCCTCTGCCGTCGAATCGCGTGACGTAAGGAAATAATGGAAAAACGAGGGAAAAAGCGAGAGAAACTCGAAATAATCGCGAATACTCTTTGCCGTGTACACGTTGTGTAATAATTGAACGCGATACCTTTTTATATTTCAACTTATATTCGTAATTACAGGTTTGATTTTGCAATCAGGAACGTATCATAGGCGAATTGTCAACATTTTTACGGTTAAAGTCATACCAAACGCGGCTATATTTGTATTAATTTTAAGCGAAAGAAATGCAATAATTTGCAGGGACGGCATGACGTTCGTGCTTGCTATACGTAGCTTACTCGTTTTCGTTGTTTCTCATATTTCACGAATACCGGGGTCAGCGTGAATTTATTGCTCGTTTCGTGGAAATTCACCCCCTTCGCGTATATGGCTGCCCCGGGTCCCAGTTATTGGCCATATACGCGGGTGACGTTGTATCTTCAATTTAAGTTTGCCATTGCAGGGTCTATTAAATTGTTCTTAAATATTAAATCTCGAATGAAATATTCCATCGCTATTTCCTCACTAAACGTGGAATTTTTCTTCGAAACCGTGCTCTGTATAATGCAGTGGTACAAGAGAAACTCGTTTAATTGTCACACCACGGTTGCTGCGCAAGTCTCTCTGACATCCAGGTGATACGATAGTTCATTGGATATCAGATCGAGTTCTTATACATTTGTTATCTCAAAGTATCTCAAAAACGCAAGATTTATCAAGTGCAAGTTATTTCCAGGTATTTACCATAAGCAAGTATATCGTTATAAGATAATACTGTTGAACGTGAATTTTAATCTGAAATATGCATTGAGTAATCCTTGTGGAGATCATTTTCCTGAAAATAAATGGATAATTGGAAAGGTTCTATCATCCTCAGTTTCCGAAAATTGTTAGTTCTTTTAAAAACACACGATTTTTGACCCAAACAAAGTATTATATTGTATTAGAATTTTGTATTAGGATAACATAATACTATAGGAGGTTGTTCGACTATGGAATTCTTGGAAATGACGTCATTTCCAAGAATTCCGCGGACAATACTTTTGCTGCCTCGACGAGAAATTTTTGGTCAACTTTGCGATTTTGTATCAGAAGAATATAACACGAGAGGAGGTCGAAATTGAAATAAAAAATTATATGTGAATACGCCCAAGGAGATTGTTTTTATCATGTGTGTATGGAATTTACAAATTAATTTCACAGAAGATACTAATCAGTGAAAGACTATTATTATTTTCGGCATCAGTTTAAACACTCCGTGCAATAATGACTTATAATAAATTAATTAACAAGAAATTTATATCGAAAATCATATTAGACGGTTGCTTAAGGATGCACCTTTACGAAGCAATTATAAAAGTTTACAAATTAGTCCCAGATATCGAGTAATTTGTTAATTACTCCGCTCGGAACGAAAAATCAAGTGACAAAGATCAGCGCCATGTTTGATTTTGAACTGGAAGCTGAAGAAAGTAACAGGAGCACAGAATGTGTGAAGAGGTCATCGAATACCTGTCAACGTCACAAACAAGGACAGAATGTGGTTAGAAAAGGACAGAGATGCTTCGGCAGAGAATATTAATCAATTATTCAATTTCTGCGATTAATTTATCAACTTTTATAGCTGCATCGCATAGCTAGATCTTTAGGCAAGATTCCTATGCAATTTTTGTACATAATTTAGCGCTAATTGATATATTATTAATAATTGTTTGAAGTCGAACGTGACTTGGTAATAACGCCAGCCATGAATTATTGCAGAAATATTTAGTTCTAAACGAAAATAGAAGTAAAATGTGAACACAAATGGTATGAGAATATGCCCAAGGATATTGTTTATATAATGCATACCAGAAATTTGTAAATTAATTGCGCAACAGGTAATAATTAACGATAAACTATCAGTATTTATAGAATCAGTTCAAACACTCCGTGCAATAATGACTGAGAATTAATTAATTAAGAAGAAATTTATTTAAAAAATTATATTAGAAAGTTCCTTAAGGTTTCGCCTTTCCGATAAAATTATAAAAGCTCATAAATTGTTCGCAGATATACAGTAATTTGTTAATTTTCCAATGCCGAATGAAGATTCAAATGATATCGGTCAGCGCCATCTATGATTTTGGACTGGAAGCTTGTGTTACAGTTCCAAACATAAAATTATAGAAGAGTCAGTCAGCGCCATCTATGATTTTGGACTGGAAGCTTGTGTTACAGGCCAAAATCATAGATGGCGGTAACTGACGTTTTTAGTATTTTGTGTTAGGAACACACAACATGAGAAGAGTTCGATGCCGACCGATTCCAAGAAATGACGTCATTTCCAAGAATTTCTTTGGACAATACTTTTGCCGTTTCTACGAAAAATTTCTGGCCGATTTCGCGACTTTGTACTAGGATAACATGACATTAGAGGAGGTCGCTCGTCCGGACAGTTCTAAGAAATGACGTCATTTCCAAGAATTCTCGAACAATACTTTTGTCGCCTCTGCGAAAAATTTCCGGCCGATTTCGCGACTTTGTATCAGGAGAATATGACATGATAGGAGATCACTCGCAGACCAATTCCAAGAAATGACGTCATTTCCAAGAATTCTGTGGACAATCATTCTGCGCCCTGGCGTTAAATTTTCCGCCAATTGTACGATTTTGTACTAGGATAACATGACATGACAGGAGGTCGCTCATCGGCATAGTTCCAAGAAATAACGTCATTTCCAAGAATTCTCGAACAACACTTTTGCCGCCTTTGAGAAAAGTTTTTGGCCGATTTGGCGATTTTGTATCAGGAGAATATGACATGATAGGAGGCCACACGCAGACCAATTCCAAGAAATGACGTCATTTCCAAGAATTCTGTGGACAATCATTCTGCACCCTGGCGTAAAAATTTCCACCAATTTTACGATTTTGTACTAGGATAATATGACATTACAGGAGGTCGCTCGACGGGACAGTTCCAAGAAATAACGTCATTTCCAAGAATTCTCAAACAATAATTTTGTCGCCTATGCGAAACATTTTCGGCCGATTTCGCAACTTTGTATCAGGAGAATATGACATGATAGGAGGTCGCTCGCAGAACAATTCCAAGAAATGACGTCATTTCCAAGAATTCTCGAACAACACTTTTGCCGCCTTTGAGAAAAAATTTTCGGCCGATTTCGCGACTTTGTATCAGGAGAATATGACATGATAGGAGGCCGCTCGCAGACCAATTCCAAGAAATGACGTCATTTCCAAGAATTCTCGAACAATAATTTTGTCGCCTATGCGAAACATTTTCGGCCGATTTCGCGATTTTGTACTAGGATAGCATGACATTACAGGAGGTCGCTCGTCGACAGATTTTTAGAAATGTTGTCACCTTCCAAGAATTGTATTCACAGCGTGAATATACATACTACACATGGTCTACTCATTGTGGCAGATTTTAATTATTTTAGTTACGTTACTTACCTCACTTACCTTACCTTCTTTACTTACCTTACTTACCTTCCTTCCCTTAGTTTATTCTTCTTACTTCATATATTACTTTAATAAATATTGCCCTCTCTTAATTTTCAATGTTCGAAGAGAACATTGAAAACTTACAAGATATAGGACATATTTTAGACTTTGTGCGTAGCTCTTAGCTTGGTATCGTTTCCCAAAAATTGTTCTTTGGGAAACGATACCAATTACCAGGTCTCACCACGAGGAGGTGGCTACGCATCGAGACCCACATGCGCCCTAGTGGCGCATCCTACTGGCGCTATCTGTATCAAAGATACCCTAGTCTAACTTGGAGCGAAAGAAGTTAAAGCGACTCTACTGACACTTTATTAAATTTCGTGTCTTACAAAAGGGGTTTCGGTTCGGTATACTGAAACTCTACTGTTGCAACGCTAAGATATTTTCAAGTTCCCATAAAAATAGGGAATGAAATATCAAACACGCGAGCTAATAGAAAATCGCGACGCGCCCGAACGAGTTCGCGATTATTCGAAAGACCGACTAGCCTAGGCGATGTACTCCCGTGTACAGAGATAACTTCATACCTCGGCACCCTCCCGATCGGGCCTAGCTCAATTCCAGTCACTGTCGCACTCGCCAAGACTTACACGTGGACCAAGGATAGTCCCTGAACCAATGAAACTTCTAGTGTCAACGCGAGGGCCCTGCTGGGCGGTTGCCGGCCAAGACAGACACTTCGCATCCCAGCCACACGGGGTAGAACTTAATCATCCCTGTGGTCTAACCGTAGATGGTACTAGTCCGTCAGCCAGCATGTGCCCGAGCCCCAGTCGCGTACGACTTAGGCAGCGGACCGCCCCGTCGAGGTCAGAAGACGCACTGATCCGAGGGGGTCACCCTGGAACCCGATGCATGACGAGATTGACAGTGACTGGAAATGAGTGTCGGAGACGAGTCGTGAGGATGACTTACGAAGCATGTACTTATCGAGTACACGAGAGCACGTCGCGTAGGCTAGTCGGTACTTACGAACGATCGCGATTATCGCGAGAACAATTATGTTCTATTTGCTAAACGAGGGGGATAAGAAAATGATAGAGAATTTATAAATTTCGCTCCAAATTAGGTAGCTTACCTTTGTACAGATAGCGCGCACATGATACTTAGTCTATGGATCTATCTTATGATTACTTAAAAGTAAACGCACGCATCGTTCATTGATGTGTCGCAAACAGAATCTTGAGAAACCTAAAAGCTAAAACAGAATATATTATTGTTAATATGTAGCTGAAAGGAAAGGGATTAGTACGAGGAAACCATCAAGGATAATAACCAAATGGAACGAGCAAGCCAACGACGAGACCTGAGCAACATAACTACGAGACAGAAACATTCCAACGGTGAGATATAAACATACCAACGAGGAAGCGCTCGAGTATTATACGAAATACTCGAACGCTCTAACGAAAACAAATCGAACGGAAGTCGTAAAATTTGTGAAAGGAAAGATTTAGCCAACGATGAGACATAAGTAAACCAACGACGAAGCATTCGAATATTATACGAAATACTCGAATGCTGAAACAAAGACACATAGAATGAAAAAAATAAAATCTGCAAGAAGAAATTATTGTTAAATTATTTAAGAGAGTGGACAATGGCCACTGAATAGCCATTGATCTAGCCAACGATGATATACAATACAAATAAACCAACGACGAAGCATTCGAATATTGTACGAAATACTCGAATGCACAAACAATGAAAACTAGAATGAAAGAAATAATATCTGAAAGAAGAAAGATAATTAAAACCTGAAACAAAAAATAATTAGTACCTGAAAGAAAGAATTATTAAATTATTTAAGAGAGTGAACAATGGCCACTGAATAGCCATTGATCTAGCCAACGATGATATACAAATAAACCAACGACGAAGCATTCGCATATTGTACAAAATACTCGAATGCACAAAGAATGAAATCTAGAATAAAAGAAATAGAATCTGAAAAATAATTAAAGCCTGAAACAAAAAGAAAAAATATTAACGCGGACCCTCCCAAGTCGAAGCGACAACTGGCTCGAGCCTGCACGCGGGCCCCTTATATAGCGGCGGTCGGGCGAAGATCGGCGAAAATTTCCGAACTTTACCGATTCCTTTAAAAGTTACTTTTTTACTGTAATAACTAATAATTTATAAACTTTTTTTACTTTTATCGTTAATATACGTTGCAAGCTATTTGTTACCAGCGATTTTAATTTGTTATTAACAATAAATTTATTAATTTATTAACTTTTTGTAAGTTATGAATACATTTTAACACAAATACGTTGTTTATTTAAGTAGTAGCTAATAATTTATTAACTTTTTGACTTTTTTCGTTGATATACGTTACAAACTATTTGTTATCAACAACTTTAATTTGCTATTGACAATAAATTTATTAATTTATTAGCTTTTCGTAAGTTACGAATACATTTTATCACAAATACGTTGTTTGTTTAAGTAGTAGCCAATAATTTATTAACCTTTTTTACTTTTATCGTCAATATACGTTGCAAAATATTTGTTATTAACAATAAATGTAGCAATTTATTAACTTTTTGCTAATTATGGATACATTTACACACAAATACGTTATATATGCTAGTAATAGCCTATAATTTAGTAATTTTTCCACTTGTATTATAAATTTACGTTGTGACCAATTTGTTATTAGAAATAAGTGTAATAATTTTTACAGTTTTGCAAATTATAGGTACATTTAAACATTAGTATGATATTGTTCAAGTAATAACCAATGAATTAATTCTTTTCTTGTATTATGAATTTACACTATGAACAATTTATTATTCATAAGAAATTGGATTATTTATACATTTTTATGAACTGTAACTGTATTTGAATGACGTTATTGCCAAGAATTCCGTCCACTTACCTCTCGCAGCTTCAAAAATCGTCAAATGTTTAACTGAAACATCGAAAATTTACAAAATATAGCAAATATCTTAAACTTTGTGCGTAGCTCTTAGCTTGATATCGTTTCTCAAAAATAATTTTTGGGAAACGATACCAATTACCAGGTCTCACCACGTGGAGGTGGCTACGCATCGAGACCCGACATGCGCCCTAGTGGCGCAGCCTACTGGTGCTATCCGTATCAAAAGTAGCCTAATATAACTTGGAGCGAATTAAGTTAAACTTTACTGACTCTACTGACACTTTACAAAATATCGTGTCTTACAAAAGGGGTTTCGGTTCGGTATACTACAACTCTTTTTTCGCAACACTAAAATATTTAAACAGAGATATAACTAGGAAATGAAATATAAAAGACGCGAGCAAGTGAAAAATCGCGACGCGCCCGAACGAGATCGCGATTATTCGAAAGACCGACTAGCCTACGAGACGTACTCTCGTGTACAAGACAACTTCATGCCTCGGCACCCTCCCGATCGGGCCTAGTTCAAGTCCAGTCACTGCCGTACTCGTCAAGACTTACACGTGGACCAAGGTTAGTCCCCGAACCAGTGAAACTTCCAGAGTCGGTACGAGGGTCCGGCGGGGCCCTGCAAGCCAGACAGACACTTCGTGTCCCTGCCCCAAGGGGTAGAACTTAATCATCCCAAGTGGTCTGACCGTAGACACTATGCCCGTCCAGCTGCAGGCCCATGCCCCAGTCGCGTACGACCAGGGTGCTGGACCCCCGCATCGAGTCCAGAGGAAACAGAGACCCGAGGGCCACCCTGGAACTCGATGCTTGACGAGGTTGACAGTGGCTGGAAATGAGTGTCGAAGACGAGTCGTGAGGATGACTTATGAGACGCAATGTTGTCGAGTACAAGGGAGTACGTCGCGCAGGCTAGTCGGTACTTAGGAACGATCGCGATTATCGCGAGAACTATTATGTTCTATTTGGAAAACGAGAGGGATAAGAGAAGAAAGATAGAAAATTTCGCTCCAAATTAGGTAGCTTACCTTTGTACAGATAGCACGCACAAGAAACTTAGCCTAGGAATCTATCTTATGACTACTTAAAAGTAAACACATCTCGCGTCGACCATTGATGAAGTCTAGAGGAAATTTGAGAATCTTGATAAACCTAAAAGCTAAAACAAAATATATTATTATTAATATAAACCTGAAAAGAAACGGATTAGTACGAGGAAAGAAAACGAACGAATAGAAACCATGAAGGTTAACCAAGAGGAAGGAGCAACCCACCGATGAGACAGAAAAAACCAACAACGAAACATTCGAATATTATACGAAATATTCGAATGTTCTAATGAAGATGATAGAAACGAAAAAATAAAATGTGAAAAGAGAAGAATAATTAAAACCTGAAAGAAGATAAATTAGACCTGAAAATAAAAATTATTAACAATTCAACGATGAGACATAAAGAACCCAACGACGAAACATAAAGAACCTAACGATGAGACATTAGAATATTGTACGAAATATTCGAATTCTCAAATAAATATAAATAGGAACGAAAAACTAACATCTGAAAGAAGAAAAAATAATTAAATCCTGAAACAAGAAAAAATAATTAAAACCTGAAAGAAAAGAAAAATTAATATCCGGAAATAAAAAAAAATAATTAGTAAATTATTTAATGGGGTGGGGTGAGGCTGGGGTAGCCATCCCCAACCTCACTTCGGACTCCCACCCCTCGCGCACAATGAAAATTTAGATGTTACACTCGCGAAGTCGAACCGACAAATGAGTTACTCTGCGTCGCGTCGCCCTTTATATAGCCTCCGATCGGTCGAGCCCCCCACCCCGATCGGAAATTTTCGAACTTTGCCGATTTTATTAATTATTATTTTTCCGCTCTAACAGCCAATAATTTAATAATTTTTTCACTGTTATGAAAAATTTGCGTTGCAAACAATTTGTTAATAACAATATTAATTTCTTATTAACAATCAGTGTGATAATTAGTAACTTTTTGGAGATTGTAGTTATATTTTTACACAAGCATATCATTGTTTCAAGTAATAGCCCAGTAATTTATTAATTTTTTCACTTTTACTATAAATGTACGTTGCGAGCAATTTTTTAATAACAATATTAATTTGTTATTAACAATCAGTGTGATAATTTATAAACTTTTTGCAAATTGTAGTTACATTTTCACAAAAATACGTCATCATTTCAAGCAAAAGCCAATAATTCATTACCTTTTTCACTTTTATTATAAATTTACGTTGTGAACAATTTGTTATTAATAATAAATTTGATAATTTACAAAAATATTTTATAAGCTATAGCTACATTCTCACTTCCACAGTATGAATTTTCATGTTATGTATATGTATGACAAAATATTTTTATTTCTTCTGTATTTTTTATTAAAATGAAGTATTACACGCAAAGTAAAAATATTGGAAGATTCATTCTTATCTTGAGAGTTTGATTAATATAGGATTAATATAAGAAAGTACACGAAAACGTACACACGTTATACATATAAGAAATGAGATTCACTGGACGGTGATGTTGGTTCCGATTACGCGTGATTACGGTCCTGGTGAAGCTAGATGTGCGAACAATGGCTGCGGGGCGGGAAAATCCTGCTTATGGTTTGCCGATACATATTTTATCGTCCTGTTAACATCGAAGATCATCCAAATATCGTTTCTGTATGATTTCTGCTTCAGGAAAACCTACGGAATACGTCGCTATGTAACAAATTCATATGGAATGAAGAACTTTTTGTAAAAATTATTTACTTTTAATCTTTAATGACCAATTATAGTTATTCAGGAGCACAAATAATTATAATTATGGACATCGATAAATTCGGGATACTTTCACCTAACGCTTCATTTGTCCAAAAATCGTGCGCTCTTACAAAAATTCACATTTTTCAATTTTACAAAGTAAACTCTATAGCAGCCACCTAGCGGATATTACGCATCACGGAAAAAAGTACAATTGGTTTGATAGTGTAATCGGTATTTGTCAATACAGAGGAAAAATTGTAGATATTGCGAAAATTGGGAAAGGGTAGCGCCAATTAGTCTTTGGCCCATCGCTCGTACCTCCTTCCGAGTGGCCTACAGTAGCTCGCTAGTGCATGCAGCCAGCAACGATATCGCGATGCGTCGAGTACCAGTGTACTCGTGTTCCTCGATCTAAAATTCAGCCAAATCCATGGAATTCATTTTCTCTGGACATTAGCAGTTGCAATCGAAGATCCTGGTGGAGGATACTCGAGGTAGGCTCAATAAGCGCATCCCCGTATTCATCGGCGTCGACACGAGGTGTCCTGAGTGCGACGTGACATATTGATCGTAATAATAGAGCGATTAATAGTTGCCCACGCAGCTGCGACTCTCGTTCGTTTCGCGCTATTATTAATCGGGCATCAATCGAGTGTCCCACTTAACGTTTAATTGCGGACACGCGTGTGCCGGCTTCGCACGCGTGCGTACACCCAGCCTGGCTATATTTCACTAAACACCCTTTCACGCCGCCGACGCTTTGCCCGAGGAGTGCTTAACCTTTCGCGGGTCAAACATTGATTCGCGCCGCGTGCCATTTCTTACCCTTTGCTGTCACAATTTTGGCTCCCTTCGCCAACCACTCGCTCTAAAATCCTATTACTCGACTGTCAATCGCTGTGTCTCTAGAGCCACTGTCCTAATTTTGCAAATCTTCGAACCACTCAGGCAGAATCCTCTCTCGACTCCGCGAGTATGATTTTATTATAGGTTCGCGAATAATTTGCGACTACTCTCGAACCATCCACTCGTGGAATCCTCTATCGACCCCGCGAATATTTCTACATCGTGGTTCCGCGAATCGCGCTATTTCTGGACCCAGTTTTTGTTACAATTTTGGGTCTGTGTGCGAGCGAAGCACTCGCAGAATCCTCGGCTGGCTACTGTTATATTTATTAGATTCAAAAATCGGGTTATTTCTAGAGCCATTCCTGGATCGACTTTCTTCCCCGGAAGGCACTCGAGGACTCCGTATCGGCGCGGAATCGCGGCTGAAATTGCGGCTCGTCTCGATGCAAATGGAAGAATCGATGCGAAAGGAATGCATGGACGCGGCGCTGCCTGGCGTCGAGGCGTCATCCGTATCCGATCCCTCGTTACGTCCATCAGCGGGGGTGAAAGAAAGAGAGCGAGTGTCAGGGAAAGAAAGCCTCTCGGAAGTTCATAGCGCACCGTTAGACACTATCCTTTGTCCGAGCACCTGTTGCGAGCGTCGCCTGGTTACTCGCGCCAGAAAGAAGCACGTAAGAGAGCGCCAGACGTGGCGTCGCTTCTCGCCACTTTGCCCGCTTCCTGCGGCGTCCTTCTCCACCGCACCAACTCTCCCTTCTCGATTTCTCTCCCTCGAAAGGGGCATTTAGGTGCCTCTTCGTTCCCCCGAAAAGGGGCTGCTTATCTCTCTGCCCGGCGTGCTTGTTTCGTTAGTTCTTTCCATTGGGAGCATTTGGTAGACGATGCTTATGTCACGGTGCGCGGGTAGAGTTCAGATTCAGAATAATACTACTTTATTTTCGGTGGATTCGGATATTTATAACAGAGTATTGGCCGGTGGAGAGGTTCTTGGTACTGATGTGTCATGGGTTCTGGGGGTGGTCATCTTGTAGTATGAAAGTTTGAGTGATTCGCTAGGACTGTGTCAAAGGTTTGGGACTATTTGCCGGCTGTCTCGTAGTGCGTCCATGTTCGTGAATAATGGTCGCAATGAAATAAATCGTTGTCCCCTAGATTCATGGCCTTCTTTGGGAATGAGTGCATAGGGGATCCTCTCTCAAGGTTGTTGAAATCGGCTGGGTCGCAGGAGGTATCCTCGGTGTAGCGGTGGTACTGGGCCTGCTAGTGGACTCATCGGTAAGGCTACCTAGCAGGCCTTGCCTTAGATCAGGATACTGTTGGAAGGTGTGGAAGTTATATATCTAGAAAGTGAAGGTTATCCGAGTATTTGCGAGAAAGTCCTCGAACTTCCTTGAAGTTAGGTTACATCTGGTGGGGAGGGTGAGAATAATGATCGCTACAGTTAATATTCTAATCTCGACTACCTAATTTGACTGCCTTCTATTTCGTGTCTCCCTGTACTTTATGGCTTCGCTACTGTTTCTATAGCGATGGGTGTTTAGACCAATTCAGGCCAGTATGCTCTTCGTCTACTACTGGTGATTTATGGACTCTTACTAGGACGCCTAGTGCAAGTGAAATCAGGGTGGTCTAAGTGTCCGCGACTCATGGGACTGGCTGGTAATAAAGAAATAAACCAGACTCCCATTGACTGCGGGTGCTCCGCGTTTATGGGAGTGATTATAGCGAACGAACAACGGTTTCTTCGTGGGCAGATCTACGTATTCCTCTTCCTCCTCTTCTCGGTTCCGTGGCCTTTTTAGCCCCGCCGGACGTGTAATTATCCGAGGTAAAATTGGCTGGCATAAACGAGCCGCGGTCTGTACGGTGTCGGCCGTGCAATCGTATCGCCCGATGATCTACAACCTTGTCAACGTTTACACGGTATATCTAAAGTGGACACAGAAACGCCCTTCTATTTATACGGATTTCCACACGCGTATCTGCATTACTGCTCTCGCCGCAAATGCAAAACGCTTTCATTTAAATACATCAGCATGCTAACTGCACGCGTTTCCGCCGTGCCAAAAATAAAGATATCAGCCGTTTCTGCGACGCCGTCTCTCACCCTCTCCGTGTCTTTGTGTGTGTGTGCATTTCTGCTCCGCGTGGAAAAACGCAGCGTGTCGTAGCCCCGGACAGTCCTGGTTTATTCGATTTACGTGTTTGTCGGAGGAAATGAATACCGAATCTCGTATCTGCGAAAAAACTTGCCGCGCAACTTGACCGGATACGCTGTAATAAGATGCAACGATGTTCGGAATTTTAAACAGCCACGTCTCGAGGACCAAGATAGATAGATATAAGAATATATATGTGCATATATATGTACATTTGTCTCAAGCGTGTTCGCGTTATCCAGGAAGGATCGAATACCGAAAGTAAAACAGGTTGAAAATTATTTCCCTCGAAGAATCTCTAAATTTCCTAAATTTTTTAACGTTCAATCTCTTTTCCTCCACTTTTCGATTATATCAATGGCGTTGGTTTATTTTTAAGACCCAATTAACCACTGTTCGCGAAAATAAAAGTAAAGGTAGCGTAGGTGATACCTAAAATTCGAATACCTGGATAGCAAGTTTAATTACGTGTCCTCACGATCGAAAATTCTCTCTTTAAAACTCTAAACGCGTACTCAAACTACGCTACTGTGGAGATTGGAGGGTGGTAATGTTTATTGGTAACAATAATATAAAAATTTGCAAATAACAGTAAAGTACGAATTATTCGGCGCCACGACTTACTACGATAATTCTACGCTATTTTTCGTAACGCTCAACTCAAAAATTGTCCGAGACTGCAATTCAGAAAGGCCTTGACTTACTTTGTATTTGGTCGTATTAAGGGTCGGCCATCGCCCAGGGTATTCCCCAGTGGTCCTAGACTTTGCGTTTTCGACCCCTGTTCTACTTTTAATCTTCCTAAAGCTACGCGTACACGGTGGAAAAAGTACGATACTACGTACACTACCCTAAACGAAGAGAGAAAAACCGCGGAAATCTCGGACATCGGTTTTCACGAGAAATCGCGACGAAAGGGGGTAGTTCGGCGTTACACAGATCCCCCCTACACTGGCAGAGGAATCGTCGAGTCGAGGGAAGATGGAGCATCGGGGTGGCGTGGAAGTGGTGCGAAACGCAGAGCGGCGCGAAGGTTTTATTCGGTGGGGAAGGTCGGGGGTGGCGTTTGGCTGGGCGCAAAGGCGCGGAGAACGAGGGTTGGCAGAGGGTGAGTGGCACGCGTAGATTCGACCGCGGCCGCGGCGACGTTAAGAATAACGGGGCGAGGGTAAGAGCGAGGTTGCACCTCGGCGCCGGTTTCCCGTTCACGCCCAGCCATTATCGCCTCTATCTCTAGCCCAGACCTGTTCCAACTTTTCCCTAGCAGGGCCGACCGTCGCGCCTCCTCGACCGAGCAAAAGTCACGTGACCGACCGCTACCCTTCGCAGTTAACCCCTAAAGACCGCGTTAACTTTTCCCAACTCCCTCGCACCGGAACGTTAATTTTTCCATAGTTTTTTAACATTTCCCTCTGCTTCCCTGTTCTTTCTCTTCGTTTCGTCGCGTCTTTCGCAAACTTTCCACCGGATCGAGCTTCGAATTATTTCCAGATTTTTCCCTTCCTTCACTCGAAACACGAGGGACCAGCGCTCGCTGTGTACGCGAGTTCCAGCTCCCTCTAGGGAAACCTGGTTGCTTCTCGTTTCTTCGATTACCAAGTTTCCGTCGTTCTACGCGATTTCCAGCGAGACACGCGAGGGTTGCGTCGCGGAGACTCCGTTGAACAGAGAGAAGGAAGAATAAAGCAGAAAATGGGAAGCGTTTCGTCCTGGGCCTGCTAGGTGACTCGTCGATAGGCCCACACCTTAGACGTTTAGGCGCTTAGGGTATCCAAGGCACGTCGGGTAATTCTATTTCTAGGAAATAGGGGATTTGCGAGTAATTCCGTCGCTTATTCTTGGCACTTGATTAGCAATTGGATAATTTCGCCTGCGTCTCCAAGCCCGCGAATCGCTGTCGCGATCAATCCGTTTAATCAGATCCCGCCGCTAGTTTGGTAATTATCCACAGCGCGATTATTATAGCGTACAATGGAACGGGGGAGTGGTTGGGGCGTCGGGTATCGACGCGCCTGGCCTATCGAGGAGCGCTAACGAGATGGATCTACCTTCGACCTTCGTGGTGGTCAGCTTGGAGAGACTCCAAGGGCCCCTCGAATGACTCTTCGCTCGAGATATTTAGAATTACCCGTAGCCGAAACGCTCGAGGATTTTTTGAATAATTTATTAGTTAAAATACCGCGAATCGCTCGCCTCGAGAGACTCCGAGGATCCTTCGACTGATTCCCTGTTTAAAATGCTGCGAATTTCTCCACTCGGAAGTCTTAAGGATTCTTTGAATAATTCACCGGGTCGACATACCGCGAATTATCGGATCCGAAAGATTCGACGGATTCTTTATTCAAAATGCCGCGAAGCATCGGAATTTTAAGCGGTCTTTGAATAATTCGCTGATCCGGGTACCGCGGATCGCGGAACTCGGAAGATTCGAGTAATATCACGAGTGACTCGAAAAGCTCGAAAAGCTTCGGGGGACTGGGAAAATCCGTGGGACGTTTGGAAAGTATCGCGAATTATCGCGTATTTTTTTCTTCAACGGGAACGCGAGAGGAGGAAAGTTTGCCGACCATGGCCGCTGCGAGGGTGCAAAAATAGACGGGGTAATGAAACATTAATGTGGAAATATGGCACGGACGTAAGCGACCAGATAAACAATTATAGCTCGGCCTGTCGCGGCGGATTAGTTTCACGAGAACGTGTAAAAAGGAAGAACTGGGAACGCGCGAAGGGAAGACAGTCGTGAATCGCTGCTTAAAAAATCAGGGATCACGCTTGCCATACAAATCCTCCGCTTTCTCTCTCTCTCTCCGATATTTCGCGAATGGGTAATTCCGAATGCATTCGCTTTGCTTGTTTCGAACTTACCGATGCGCAGTTTGCACGGAGGATCCGTGTGTTTGGACAAACGGCTTTCAGCGTTTCAATCCGTCCCGACCGAGAATAATCGCGGAATCGGAGTGTGGGTTGCACGGACGATCGTTTCGAGGGATTTTATCGACTCTCGTCGCGTCGTGTCGCGTCGTGTCGCGTCGTGTCGCGTGGTGTCGCGTGGTGTCGCGTAGCACTCGTGTCGTCGAACCTAGAGTCGGAGCGTGTGGAATCGAGGACTAGAAAGGTGAAACAGCGCGCGAGTAATTAGCGCGTGGGAGAGCGGCGGGGTGAGACTGGCGTAGGCACGGGGGTGGAAAAATTTGGCGCGAAAAGGGCGGCGTTGCGCAATGAAACGCGAGCGGTTGAGCGTGTCGCAGAGGTAAGCGAACAGGTATGAGTAAATATAGCGGCGAGAAGCTCGCGCATCTGACCTGGGCCGCAGTTTGTTCATCCCTGGTATAGTCCGCACAGGTTCAGCACAGGTTCCGTAGTATCCGGTGTAGCGGTGTTCGTTAGAGAGAGAAAGAGGGAGAAGCCGTGACAGAGAAAGAGAGAGAGAGAGAGAGAGAGAGAGAGGACGGCGCAGCAAACCCCTAACACTTCCCCACGCCGATTCACGGCAATGCGGTACTCCTATCTATGTTTAATAGACTGCATAGGCGGCGGTAGCAGCACGTTGTCGGTAGTTGGAACGCGCCGCCCCTGGACTTCCCCTTTTTCCGCGGATCAACTCGTAAGAACGTTATCTGGCCGCACTCGCTTCCGAATTCCCGACAGTCGATCGATTCCACGGCTCGGTCGCCTTATCAATTCTTCATCGGTTATTATTTTCCACCGTCCCGACGTCTCAGCGATCCGTCTCTCCGATTCCGATTCCGATTTTCCTTCCAATTCTACGCGCCGGATTCGACCGGAAGCGTATCGCGTCCAGCCATCCGAAGGGATGCGTGGTCCAAACGTTGCTTTCGCGACGCGAGAGAACCTATTCGCGTAAATTTCCAAGTCTTTGTAAATATTTAACAACGTTCTTGACTCGTTTACCAAAGCTAATCCCGTTCGGTGGCAGACTCTTGGTCGGGATTAAACGCTGTTATGTCTGCATTCTTGCAGACGCGTTTTCACCCCCTCACGCGGTTAAAGGGGTCGGTCTTGCGTGGCGCGTTGCGACAAAATTTTTAGGTTCGCGTCAGGAACAGGGGTTCGATTAGGTTTCAGATGCCGAATTCGTACGAAATTTTGAGCTTTTATTCGATGCAGGATGCGCACCGGTGTTTTCAGTAGCGCAGCTCGGGATATGTCAGACATCGGTGGTAGAGTCGACTGGGGAATATTAATTTGGTAGAAATTTCTGAATTTTTATTCGACCAACGCTGCGGACATTCGAGGACAGAGGACGGGTATGAAAGCTCGTGACGAAGCTTGGGATTATGATCCAGCGATTTTCACGGGGCGAAAACACCATCCATCTCGGCGTACGTGTAATGGAACGTAACGAGCGCAGTTTCGCTGTTTTCGTTCCGTTCTTTTTCCCTTCTTTTTCGTTCTTTTTTTCCCCAGCCCTCAATGGACTCGTTCGCGCGCAGCATTAACGTGTTTTACAAGCTTCCGGCCCACTGAAAGAGGAATGCGTTCGCGAATTTCTGCGGCATTCTGGCTCGTCGCGCGCATAGTTACGCTCGGAACACGATTCTTATATGGACGTCTCGTGGCCCTGCACAGCTGCAAACGTCTCTCCGTAAATAATTCGTGGAAACGGCGTACGTGTACGGTATCGTGGATGGACCAGGCTTGAAATACGGCTAAGCAAGGTGTATAAAATTCGAGAAATTTCGACGCGCGAGCACCGCGGGTGACTGGTGCGCCCGCAGAGAATCGGATCGGACGAAATACGCGAATATCGAACGGATCCCCCCCGGTTCGGATTCACCCTCTATCCTCGACGAAAAATTTACTTCATTTCATTTTTCCACGCTCGTCCTCTTCTCGCGAAGGAAATTCTCACTGCAGACGCCCCGAACACGAGCTCGACGAACACGATTTTCGCGTCGCAAAGACCGAGGCACTTCCGGTAGCTTCTCTGTTTCGAGGGCCACGGGGACGCGAGGAAACGCGTGGGGGGCCGCGAACGCCGAAGCAATTTTCGCCGGAATAAAAACCCATCGAAACGTCGGTCTGAGTTCCGCGGCTAGACCCGCGTTCGATTATCGGCCGCGAAGTACCGCCTGCGAATTTTTCGGGTCAGAAAGGGGCGTGGTGTGGGAATACTTTTTCGCCCGTAAACGCTGTCGTGTAACCTCTCCCCGATATGGCCAGCTGCATTCGTGCCAGCTTTTCTTCGCTTCGAGAAAAACCGTCATCCCGGGAGAAAGGGGCGCGGAAAGCTCTCGGCGAATCGAATCCTCGTCGACCGAGAAACGTCTTTCCTCCCATCGACCGGCATTTTTTCCCACCCGGTGTATTCTACGCTGGTCCAACTTCGCGTTTTCCCTCTCCTCGCGGAAAGGAAATCAAAGTCGTGCCGATAAACAGAGAGCGCGACGCCCTTTCGAGATCTATTCGACCGGGATAACGGTGATAAAACGCGAAGAGGTCTGTCGAAGCAATTGCAGCCACCTCGAACCTTCGAATAGACCGCGAACGCGGTGCAATAACGCGCACGTAATAGCGTTCACGGTCCAACAGCCATTTTATTCGGACGCGTTCGATATAACCCGCGTCGAGACGCGGTTCGATTTACGCGCCGTCGCGGCCACGAATCACATTCCACGCAGAACCACGTTCTAAGTCATGCAGGTGCGAAACGACGCTTAAACGGCTCGCATCAGGTGCCGCCTGGACGACAGGCGGTGTCGCGTCGATACGTGTCCCAGCGACGCCTACTCCTCGCGCGTCCCACGGGAAGGAATATAAAAGTTATCGAGTGTCGATGTTACAGCGAGGGACAGACCGGTCTGCCCGTTGCATATTCCTCGCGTTCGTGACACGAAAGCTCCTGAAATTTCGTCTTCGGCCTCTAGCCTGCGAGCCGCCGCGTATCGATCCCAGCTAGACACCCAGCGGTAATCTAGAGAATTTTTAACGTGCATCGGCTATAATATGAAAAGTGACGTGTCCCCCGGGAAATACCGCTCGCGTTATTCCTCGGATATTTCACCGCGGCCCCGTGTCGCGCGTCTTCGATGCCAAGATGAAAGTCGCGATCACGAGAAACGCGACCTGATGTTTTATCACTGATTACTGCCGGAATAGACACGGAGTCTCGACACTCGCGTAGCAGTGGCCCGGATTCGCTTCCATCAGAGGTCTCCGCGAGAAATTTCGAATATCGGACAGCACGTGCCACGTTCCTCGCGATTTTTAACGCCGAGCATCGTCGAGACGAGAATTCGCTCGGATAACTGCTTCCGGAAGCACGTGCCCCGTTTGGACGCCATTTTTATCACCGATCGCAGTCCAAACTAGTTTTCGCTTTGATCTTGCGTGCCAGAAGCAAGGATTAATTTCGAGGATGAGCTCGATGGGGAAATTTTGAATATTAAGGGGCACCTACGCGGCCCTATTTTTCATAAAAGAAAGTAATTATCGAGCAAACGAGTATTCCACGTCTGCTTGGATTTTCTGTCCAGGTATATCCAGGTAGCACGGATTTGTAAAGTGGGCAGGGCTCGAAGCGAAATTTGAAATATTAAGAAGCGCGCACATCACTCGGAATGGCCGTTCGATTCGTCGTTTGATCCAACTCGCGCGAATTAATTTCCAAGATGAGCTTTCGGACGAAGTTTCGAATATCGTCGAAATGGATATCGTCGATTGAATTTTGTAACATCGCTCCGGCACGGATTAATTCCCGACGATGAAATTTCCAGCGAAGCTCTCGCCGGCGAGTTGATTTTTTCTTTTTTTAGAAAATTTGTTATTTATCCGCCGATTATAGCTCCCTTAATGGACCCTAAATGACACCAATTTTTATCTATCCCTTATCTGCTGTACCTCGGGGAAATTTTTAAGTGGGGCATATTTGTCCCGCGAGACCTCGAGAGTTGAAAATAAAAGAGTGGATTTTCGAGCGCGTAATTTTCCCCACGGATCTTTCTATTCACGGGGCTGCGTTATTTTCCTGCGAAATTATTTCGCGCGAGAATTGAAGAAGAAATTCCCCCGTCGCGGTAGAATTCTCAAGTTCGATTTCTTAAATGGAACACGCGCGTCCCGCTAGTTGTGAAACGATTAGAAGCCGTGTACTCGACTTGGTCGCGCAATTTTTACCAGTAATGGCCGACGGGATTAATATTGGACCCCATATTTTCTCCACCTCCCACGTATCCTGGTAACGTGCAACTTTCAACGACAGATTTCTCAGTCTAGGAAATTGTATCCTAGTTGTTAGGAATTACACACGCGATTCGGACGCGAATTTTTCTAATCATTGGCGAGAAAATTATCATCGAATCTCGCGTTTTCTTCGACGGGCTTAATTTCGAGGATTTCGTGGCTTAGGGAATTTTGGATAGAGTATTCAGCGCGGAACGAAGCTGTCGAAGGAGCAGGATAGCCGCGGAGAGTTGGAGGAAGAAGTCTAGTAGCACGGAACTCTCAATGACAGATTACCTAATTTAGAAAATTGTATCCTAGTTATCAAGAATTACACAAGCGATTTGGTCACAAATTTTTCTAATTATTGGCGAGAGAATTATCATAGAATTTCGCGTTTTCTTCGATGGAACGAATCTAGAGGATTTCGTGGCTTAGGAAATTTTGAATGGAGCATTCCACTGTTGGAGGAAGCAGTCTAGTAGCACAGAACTCTCAACGATGGATTTCTCAATCTAGAAAATTATATCATAGCTGTCGAGAATTACACACGCGTTTTGGCCATGATTTTTCTAGTGATTGACGAGGAAATTATCATCGAACCTTGCGTTTTCTTCGACGGGACTAATTTCGAGGATTTCGTGGCTTAGAAAACTTGTGGATAGAGTATTCAGCGCGGAACGGAGCTGTCGGAGAAACCGAATAGCCCTGAAAAATCAGAGGGAAGAAATCTAGTAGCATGGAAGTCTCAGTAACAGATTGCCTAGTTTAGAAAATTGTGCCCCAAATGTTAAGAATTACACTCGCAATTTGGTCGCGATTTTGATGCCATTAGCGATGAAATTATCATGGAATCTCGCGTTTTCTTCGACGGGACTAATTTCGAGGATTTCGTGGCTTAGAAAACTTGTGGATAGAGTATTCAGCGCGGAACGGAGCTGTCGGAGAAACCGGATAGCCCTGAAAAGTCGGTGGGAAGAAATCTAGTAGCATGGGAGTCTTAATGACACACATTGCCTAGTTTAGAAACTGGCTCCTACTTGTCAGGAATTACACACGCAATTCAGTCGCGATTTTTGTCAGTCATTGGCGAGAAAATTATCATCGAATCTCGCGTTTTCTTACGGTGCTGATTTCGAGGATTCCGCGGCTTACGAAATTTCGGGTAGAGCATTCTGCGCGGAACGGGACTGTCGGAGGAACCGGATAGCCCCGGAGAGTCGGAGGGAAGAAGTTCCGGTCGGTGGGGTTGAAGTGTGACGAGAAGAGTGCCTAGGGTCCGGATTAAGACGTCTCTCGGGGCATCCGACGTGTTGGCTATCGAGAAAGAGGCGACAAAGCACCCTTAAATGGATTTGAATGTAGACATCCATTGAGGCTGTCGGACGCGTGGATGGGTTTGACAAACACCGGTAGCGTTCACGAGCGGCGTCTTAAAGCAAATCGGGTTAGGTTTCGCTCCGTTTAAACGACTCCTTTTTACAAGCCAGGCCAACCCCCGATCCGCACCAGCGCCCTCCTATTCTAGCCGATTTAACGAGCTCTGGGATCGATCGCGATTTAGCCGGCGCGTCGATCGGATCCCTTCTTGACTAGCGTATTCGCGCGATCCGATCGCGCTTACAATGGATTTAAACGCGGAGATGCCCATTGACGCGCGGCCGCAACGGCGGAAAGGAAATGGGATTTATGGGGAACAGCGCGTCGCGTCGTGGCTCTGATAAATTATCGTGGAAATTGAACGGCCGTCGAATTATTTGTACGAACGTTGGACCGTGACCTGGCGTGAAACGAAAATGGCAGTCTTCTGTATATTCGCGGGTAGTTGGGCCGAAGTTGGAAAATAGGCGGCCACCGTATTATCGAAGGAGCTCGATAATTCACGAGCGTGGAATTAATATCCAACCCGGCCGATTGTTATTGCGAAAATACTCGAATTACGATCGCGCGAGTAATCGTCGTCTATTGTTCGCGTTAATGTTCTTTGTTTCCCCGGGCAAATGAGATGCGACCAAGCAGCTATGACGTTCGATAATTAACCGACTAATTGATCGTTGCTGATTGCGCCTGTTCTCCGCTGCTGCAACAGTCCTCCTGATTAGCCGTCGAGCGAAAACACTTTACTCCATGCTCGACTCCGATAAAAACACCATTGCCTCGTTAAGCGTCCAAACAAATTACATTTAACTTCGCGTCGAGCTTTTCAACCACTGCCGTGTGCTCGTCACGCAAGCGTGTTCCTTCGCGATTCGGGAACACGCGCTCGTCACACGCACCGTGAAACCGTATACGATATACCGAGATATACTCTTCTAGTTACGAATGTTCGCAGTTTCCATTTCCGCTTTCCAGGCCGTTCAAAATCCATCCTACGGATGCAACGCGAGCTAGCTCGGAAGATTCGCGATTGACAACGGGTGTACGAGAGTCTCCTTGATCGATTATAGGTATACTGTCACAGTCTCTAACTAGGCAAGTCTAGGCAGCTCTAAATGTGAGCCGGCTTTGACATCTTCCGAGCTGGTACACGATATATTGGCAGACTTTGGCAGGTCTTTTTAATCCCTGCATGGAATTCGATTCTAAAACAAATTTACGTCTTGCAGGTTCATCTCGTAACCGACGCTTTAATCATTGCGTTATCTGCACTGCGAATGACGATTTCGTTTAAGAATTTTAGAACGTCGAGAGAATTTGGGTAAACCGAGTGTGGCGACCTCATAGTTCACGTACTCTCCGCCAGATGGATTCGGGGACGATTGAGATTTCTACACGTGACTCGATAAAACCTCCGCATTCTATAAATGTAAGTTCCCGATTTCCCTGTGCAGGGGGGTCCTCCCTCACGGTCGTTAATATCGGCTGGTCGCAGGGGGCTAATGAACTCATCGGTAAGGCTACCCTAACAGGCCCTGCCTTAAACGGGGTACTATTAGAAGGTCTGAAAGTTACATGTATAGGAAGCGGAGGTCTGCCAAGGACTTGCGAGAAAGCTGGGGAATCCATCTAGCGGCGAGGATGAGAATGATAGTCGCTGCACTTATAGTATCCGCATAGCAGATAGCTTTACCGACGTGTCCGCTAGCAGACCCCGGACGAAACGCATCATCCCTATCCTTTCTTTCTCCCTTCTGCCACAGAATAGACCCGTGCGCTTCATCGAGGTTCGTGGTCCCCAAAAATTAGGTATCCGACGCGCACCGAGTGGTCACCCGGTATATCGGGGGTGTTTTACACGGAGCGCGGCTCGCGGACAGCAGTTAGTTGGCGAAGTCTTAAGTTTAGGGCGAGCCGTGAGAAGCGGCGGAACTGTGGCTGGAACCTTGGCAGGTTAATCCAATTACACCCTACCCCTGTCCATTCTTCGGCCTTAACCCCCTGCAGAGTTTAGATCGTCTGCCATGAGCGTCGCCAGCGCTTGCAGACGTCGAAGGAGCTTGCCAAATCACTGCTCGACCCGGGCTCGAACCTGTTCTAGACGGTTATAATCTGCCACGTGTTGCTGGCCGTGCTCGCGTGTACACCGGCTCTCGTGCACACTTTCGCACGCATCTTATTATTATCGGCCTTTTCTCCTGTCGATTACTCGCGGGATAAAACGGGGCTCGCGTCGTCGGGGCCGGCGTCGATTCCTAAGCAGCTCTCGGCACGAACGTGTCTCGTCTATCCTTCCCACCAAGTTCATGCTCTCCGCGTCGAGGGCCGTGGTTATCTCGATCCTCGTCGAGGCGCCTTGTTTCTGGGCGTCGTTTCCTCCGTTCGCCTGTTTTATTAAAAATTCATACGCCTTTCTTCCCCGAGAACAGCGTCCATAATCGTTGAATAAATTCGCCAGAGTTTGCCGGATCGCGCAACTTGGAGTTCGATGATCGAGAGCGGAACACGAGGATAGGGTTATAAACCCGGAGGATGTTCCAGGGGATTTAAGGGAGTATCGGCGTCTGATCGATATTCGTTAAGCGGTCGGACACTTGACAGGATTTAGAGGGATATGGACGCAGGGCTGGCGTGGCCTCGAGAAGCAGCCACGCGAAGATCGGACGAGGAGAAATGGCATTCCCGACACGGAGATAGGAATATAAAGTACCCTCTCGTGTCGATTGGTCGTGGCTCGAAGGTCCGAGGCGTTTCAATTTTCTCCTTGGACGTTCTCCAAAATGGCAACGCGGGACTGGCCGCCACTGGCCGAACGAATACTGGAAGGCGCATTTTAAACACCGTTCTCGCTCGCTTTAGAAGCTCCGCGACGGGACGCGGGGGTGTAATAAAACGAACATCGTGCAATGGGGGACTCGAACTTTCGTGTTTCGATCGCTAGTCGTTTCCTTCGAGAGCGCAGTTAATTTGTCTGGCTCGTAAAATTCTGCCGCATTACCGATGCTCCTTCGTCAGGCGAAGTTGCCTGGTCCGCGGTTTCCTATGCAGCTTTGACACGAATTCCGTTAGCTATCCTGGAAAAATTACCGTGTGCCGACTACGCCGGTGAATTCCGAGGTCGGGAGAAAGATGGCGGGATTATCGGAGCGGCGTGACAGAGGTCGCGCAGGGTCGCAGCGCGATGTCTCGGGGTGGCAGGTACCGGAAGGACGGGACCCCAGTGGCGATGTATGCCAGGCGATCAGAGGTCCTCGACGACGAAGGCAAACCCGGTGTGCCGGCTGCGAGAAATCCTTTAAAGGTCGATAAAGTCGAGAGAAGCGATAAGACGGCTTTTATCGGTGACATAGAACTAAGAGGTCTCTCTCCAGGGACGAGATTTCCGTTTACGTAGCTTTAGACGTACCTTTGACCGGCGCGTCGCGACGTCCAGCGTGCAGTTGGGCAAAATGACGCGCGCTGAAACGCTGCCAAATCGAATTCGCTCGCGGGACAACCGTGAGCCACGCTCTTGCCAAATTCCACCGCAACACGCCACATATACCGTCCTATAAATCGGCCAATCGAGAGTTCCAACGTTCTCCTTCCTGCCCCCTTGCTCTCTATTTCCCGCGTTTCTCTTTTTCCACTCGTTGCTCCAACGACTTTCGAGCTATCCGATGCCTCGAAACTTTCCATCGCCGTGGGAAAACGCGATCGTCGCGAGTCGTTTCGATACTCCGAGTCGCGATGTCTCCGGGGGTGCAGAGGTTCCGTGGTCCCCGGCAGACTTCCGGTCGCTCTCGAGGAAGTCTCTCGCTAGCGAGATTCGAGCAATTTTCGTTGCTGCATCCTCCACCATCCTCCACGGTCCAGTCGATGGACTTTTAATCCGATAACCTTCGTTTCTCTTCTTTTCCCCGATCACCCGGTACTCTCTGGGAACGCGGTTGATCGATGACGGAGGAAAGTTCCGAAGTCACTGTTGGCGCTACGTCCGACTTCCGGTAACATTGTTGCTCCGCTTGCCTCGCGTGTTCGTGCCGTTTCGTCATTCCAAACACTCCTAACTCGGTGTGATCGATCGCGTTATTAGATACCGCTATCTCAAACGAGCCACTTCTTTCCTTGAACCCTCGCGCCTCGTCCCGAGTCCTTCCGCGGACCTCTGAACGGTGGTCCCGATCCTGGAGACAATGGAAACGATACGTTCCGTGAATCAGCGAAGTAACAATGAGGCTCGGGGCCCGGTAGCATAGAGGAAGCGTCGCGGGACGAACAACAGCTGATCGGATCAAGCTGATGGACACGAGAACGCGGCGTCGAGAACGTGTCCCGCGCATCCGTGAAACGCATAATAGGATCGTTGGCTTGCGTCGTGAAGTTTAATCCCTCTTTCGGGCCCGGCTTGTCCTAATCCCTTTAATCTCGCGCACCGACTGTGTTGACGTTAACGAAGCAATAATGCGACGATTATGCAAATCGGTGCCGCCTTTCGTGCCTCGTTCGCTTCCGCGGTTACGTTGTAATCTCCCACCATGGGAGATTTTTTCCCCAACCGTGGCATAATAGTCATAATAGTCGCGGAACTTTCTCGTCGACCCTTTCGATTCGACGGGAAATTCGCGAGGAAATGAATAAGAAAAATCGACGGATTTCGATCGCGATCTAATCGAGGACCAACGAACACCGGTTTGTCATCTCGTCGATCTCGCAGTCGACGTCGTCGCAGCAGGTGCCCACGGGAGGTTCGCTATTAACTCGATTTCGCCTTTGCGGGCTACATGCGACATGCAGATGCGCCGCGCGATGCATCGCGACGCAGCATCGCAGTCCACGGAATCTTTCTCGTCTGTGACGTTTCCAGGGTACCTATACCTCGTCCCGTTTTCGGAAAATTTCTCGGCAAATCGTTATCGGACAAATCGTCCGAAATTGTGTCCAGCAAATCTCGATGGGAGATGTATCACGCTTCGAAAGACGCTTTGCCGCGCAATTAGGTACCGTTTGTTCGTTTCGAGAGGAGAGTATCGATTTTATCAACGTTGCCGCGAATATTTCTTCGAATCTAGACAAATCGGTGGAACGTTATAATTCGGTCACCATTTTTCAGAACTTAGATAAATGTAGGATCGCGTTGGGTGGATCGGCTAAAATAGCGTTGTTTTGCTTCTTGATAGAATAAAATAAGCTTATACGTAGACTGACGGCTATGAAACAAGAAGGATTCGCTACGGGTACGTTCGACTTTGACTTTTTACTCTCATATTGACACACTTTTAGACACTAGCTTGAACAATCTTAAAGACTCCTGGAGACTGTTCTGGAGACTGGAGACTGACTCATCCGCGCCCTTGCACCCTTATTTAAACCATTCATTCTGTCCTGGTTCATATACAGGCTTTCCTTTCCAATTATGCCACTTTCCCACGTAACCTCGGTGGCCAGGTACTGCAATCACTCTGGATGCATCCCTAAACTTTCACTCGACTCTACCATAAATACTCCTCGCAGACACACTTGGCATTCGTTCAGGGCCGTACTTATTCGAATCCCACATTTATAGAGAACTGTAAAATATTTACTCTTTTCATAATAATCATTTGCAAGAAATGAAATATAAACCTTAAGTAGAAGACAAAAATGAAAAATATGTATACTTGAATATATTATAATACCAGCGTGTTAAAATGGAGTGTATCAGATACAAATACATACCTTGATCGTTTTCTAAACCAAGCTTTCGATTATGAATTGATTTTGAGAAAGCAAAGTAGAAGCATAAAATTAATTAACATTTACAATACTACCACTACCACTTTAATACTACCACTAATTGTGAAGTATTATTTTGAAGTGGTATATAATTTTCTTTATTACCGATGTAACTAACTTTACCATTTCTTGCAGTCAATCCTCTTGCACGCGGTCATTTTCATTCTAAGCCCAGGCACACATGGCATTCTTTCAGGGCCGTACATATTCCACTCTCGCATAAATGGAGGAAATTCCGCGAAGCGACGTATCGTATTTTAAACGGTACTCGCCGATCTTAGGTACCATTTGCTGCCCTCGCGAGAAAGGGGTGGATATTCCCGATATTCGTCTGGTTCGTGAACCTGGAGAAATCCTCGCGAGATATATCGATGAAACTTGGTCCGGAGGATAGGTGGCGTTTTAAACGACACTTTGTCACGTTCGGTTACCATTTTCTCGTTCCGCGAGGAACATCGGATCGATCTCGTTAAAATGCCCGTGTCTTTGAGGCATGGACGTATTAATCACGTGACACGCGGAAAGACTGGAATCTCGTTTCCAGCGAATCGTTCTTTTTTCCTTCCGCTCGACATGCGCGCTGCCGTGCGCCGGATATTCCCGGAGGAATTCAGCCGGCAGCGTCGCGGCGCTGCTTTGATCTCGGCTAACGCAGGCATTTCCAAGATCGCAGTCGAACATCTAAAATAAGATATATCTTGGCGACGTCGCCTCCCCTTAAGGTAGCTTCCGTGGTAACGGCCTCGGTCGCAGCGTCCCTTATAAATAGCTCGGTTCGTAATTTATAATAGCGCATTGCAGAAACCGCGGCATCCTCTTTATTTTTACAAGCATTCCAGTCTCGAGTAAAAAAAAGTCCGCACCGAATTTAGCCCCTCTAGCGAGCATACCAACCCTCTGCAGCCCTTCTTTCCTCCCGATCCTCGGGGTTGGTCAATGGCGCCGGAGAGGCAAGAAATCGTCCAGCGCGGGCTCTAACCGAGCGAGAGTCAGCCCTGGCAAACGCGACACAGGGATAGAGCTGTATGGATGGGCGTACAGGCGACGGCGTAGTTCATCCGAGCGTACTTAATCTTGGAAATATCGTTACGCAAATTGGTATCGAGACCCGATAATCGGACGAATACCTGCTTCCGGCAGCTAGCTGCTATCCACGAGTTCTCTGGTCGTTTCCAGCAAAAATTTCTAGCCCAACTGCGACCATAGTTGCGTCTGTATACCACGCAGATACGGCAGATACGATACCTTCGTTCGTCATTCAGCCCTGAATGTGTAGGCTACGTTAATTGACCAGTCGATCTCTACTCCTGCTCGAACGCGTTACTTCCTTCGACTATCAGCTTTCGGAGCAAGTGAACGTGCAGACTTGACAGGAAGGGAACTCGTTCCTGTCTCACCGACGAGTCTGCTGGTGGGATGCATTGTCTCGCGTAACGATTTTAGACGGTAATTAATTATCGCGTTACAAACGACCACCAATCTCGCGCCCCGGATATCGATGTAGTCGAGCCCCGTGTAAAGCAAAACTAGTTAACTTTCCTCGTTTTGCGTGTACGCAGCAGCCACTCGACGAGGCATTGAAATTGTAATTAACAGGCGCGGCTATGCGAGTTTCAGCCCCGGTGTTAACGAATTTCTAATTTCCTTCGGACGTCCAGGCGCGTTCCCGGGATGCTGCTCGCAGGGAAAATGCGCCGGATGTGTCCGCCTAACTTCCGAGTTAGGGGCACGTTAGCGTTATAGTTGCTAAGGGTGGAAGTTGCGCGATTTCGGGGAAAGCTCGGAGAAGTTTGCGCTAATATCGCGTTTCTTTATCGAATATCGTGCGCGTTATCGAAGAAAGGTCCTTAGCTCGCGAGTTATCGGGGTAATTTAGAGCGGGCCCTCCTCTACGAGGACGGATTTATTGGGCAGTGAACTGTTGCGGTTTGGTAACGACGCCGGCAAAGAAATGCAAAGAATAAAGACCGGTTATGGGGTAAAAGGTGCGAGAGTGTGCGCCGGCATCCCAAAGGGCTACCTAAATTTAACTCATTGCCGTCCACGATCGAAGGTCATTTAAATCAGGGCTGAATAGATTAAACCGTGCCCCAGAAACATCGTCACGCTCCTGACCTTCTCGGCCAGCGCCGGCATGATTTTTCACCGTCATCGTGTCGTACACCTCGCCTGCTTCGCGCAGCTTTGCAACTCGCTGTTCGCAGCGTGAAATCGCGAGTGTAAAATTTTGGGAAAATTATAAATTTTGGAGAATTCGAAATGTCGTTGCAGAGATATTTACGGGAAATTCTGGTACCGTTTCCCGGCGAGAAAGCAAACTGAATGCTCCGCATCGAAGGGATTACGTTCATTCATGATTTTCGCGATGAATCGATGGAACGTGC
>NW_016908604.1:189582-215911 GCF_001483705.2 Eufriesea mexicana | reverse complement strand
GCGGACTTGGGCTAGGGCGCCCTAGAATTTCTCCGTGAAATTACCCTACTTTGCCGAACAGACGTCTCCGCGATTTTAAGTCTAGCCTCCGATTTCTATCCCCTACTTATTTCCCTCTAATCCCGTACCCGCACCACGATGCTCCTTTCCACGATGCGGAAATCGATATTTGTATTTCTCTCCACTCGCCGATCAACCTTTCACGACTCAAATGACCATTCTTAATTTTCGTAATTAAAAATTCTGCATCGAATTACCTGACCACGCGATACCTTCTTTTAACGTTTAATTAGCAATGCGCGTTTCCTCTAATTTTATTTTATCGCGTTAATTTGCGAACGAAAAATTTTCCGTTTGATTTCGGTGAAAATAATTAATATATTATTTGTATTATTTAATAATTACGCAGAGTCAGTTTCCCATCGCGTCACCAGTCGAAGGTTTATACAGACACTAGATAATTTTACCATAATATTCCCTCCCGTTGCATTTTGTAGTATTTTTTTCACTCTTTTTACCCACCGGTCATTCGATCGATCACGGTTGGTAGAACGAGCGTAAAAATGTTACAAAAAGCGTGGCGATTTTTCAGGAAAAATTTCTGAAGCACACCGATGGCGATACAAAATGTCGCAGTGCAAAATCTAGTAAACTGGATAAAGAAAAAAATAGGGAATATTTATTCGCGGGATTTTCCACGATTAGTAATAGGAGAAAGATATTCGCGATCGATGGATGATTGATCGCTAGCAAGTTCGGCCTAAGAGGCACAGCGTATCGGAATAACGAGCACCGAGGGGAGTCGCGTCGTATTAAGCAGCCGCAGTAGTATGAGTCCGCTTAAAGTACGGCGCATCGTGGTTAGGGATACACGTGTATCGGGTCGGCGCGAGTCGCGCGGGTGGAGCCATCTACTGGCCTGAATAGGAAACAACGGGAGTATTTGGCTCGCAATGCGTTCGGTAAACTAATCGCCTTGTGCGATTCTGTATTATCCGCATATGGGACCACTCTCCGCTTTCTCCTTCGCGAGTGAACTCTCTATTCGAATTTCTCGGAACCGATACGCACAATTCGCTGTTCCGATGCTTGGAACACGAGCCGTGTCGTCGTGACACGCGTCGTTCCACTGCTGAGAACGGATCTGTCCTCTGTCGCAGCCCGGAAAGCGTAGAAAAGCGTCGAAAAGAGTCGGGTCGACGAGCGGTTATTTATTTACTCGTCTGTGACTCCGGGAATCTTCGCGACGCTCGTTTTTCTGAAATTTTGTGCTATCGGCTGGCTATTTTTATTCGCGGACGCGTGACACCGGCGTGTCAGCGAGGTATTCGCTGGCACGGAACACGGCAAGCGCTTTTTAAAGCCGCGTGAAACGCGAGCGGTCATTGGTACGGCGAACCAAAACCAATGGCTCCTCTTCTCGTCGATGCCCACACGCACCGGTGAATCTGTCTTCTCGTATCCAGCCGGAAAGTATCGGTTCGGGAGAAATAAAAACGAAGAAAGGGAGAGAGGGAGAATGGAAAATAAAATCGGAGAGAAAAATGGGAGATATCCCCGATAATTGAAACGAAATAAATTTCTCCGATAACGAGATAAATCTGCTCCGCGCTCGCCGCGCATTGGACGACCCTCGAAGTCAAGTTGCACAGTTACACATGTTTTTCAGATTAACGACGGAGGAAGAATTATTTTTAGAAATATTTCCTTCGCCCCGGAAAAATACCGTCCACGTTACGCTCGGCTCACGTGGAAATAAACTTTCGCGGGAGCGACGATCTTTTTCTAAATTCATCGCTTTAAAATTAACAAACGATCTTCTCCTATCGAGTCTAGTTAGACTCGTGTCTCTTACTTTATCAGCTGTCTTTGGAAATTAAACGTTCGAGTTCCAGAGGGTTTTGAAAAAACACTGTCGAAAAATCCCAAGCAGCGCAACCGCGCTGCCTCTAAGTGGGTACGAGAAGACCCAAGCAGCGCGTCAGCGCTTCTTTTATTTTATGTTGAGAAGACCCAAGCATAACAATGAAATACAAAATGTTTTATTTTGTAATGTATTATTGCGCTATTATTATAGTATTGTACCTGTTGTAAAATGTATTATTCACATTAAAAGAAGGAGATGTACTTGCGTCAATAAATCTGAGCGCGCGACTTCGACAGTTGGTGACGCACCGTCAGCTGTCGAGAACGCTCGAAATGGCTGGGGTTTTCTCGATATGAAATCTGAACAGCGCGGTCGCGTCGCTTGGGACTCAAACGGTTAATAAATAAATTTATCGTTTATTTTCTTCATAAGCCTCCAAGAAGACGCAGATTCGTGGACGCGTCAGAGACGAGGAGTCACGCGTGCACCTATTCGAAGGAGCCTGATTACTCGCGTAACCATCGTTTCGTTGCCTTTAATTGGCACCGGCGCGCACACACACGTGCCTTTCTTTCTTAAAATTAGACCGGGATGCGAGTGGCAATTGTCATGCCAGAGAGAGCCCAATTACCGGCGTACAAAGACGTAAAGGCCTTTAAAAAGAACATAGACAATTTGCGCCGGAAATGGGTTACTCTTTCCGCTCGGGCGTACACGTTCTTCGATTATCCCGTGGATTCGACGTCGCGTGGTCTCATCGGCTGTCGATCGTCCATTCGCGCTAGATCGCGCGGGATATCGATCCACGATCCTCCAAAGGATCCTGCATTCCTCCCTTCCGATCGTCCGAATTTCCTCGCGAGCACGCTTAATTACCGACGTCAGAGGACCTCCTCCGCTTCGCTCCTCCGCTTCGTTTCTCCGCGGCGATTAATTAATCGGCTTTTTCGGCCCGTCCTTCGACTTGGAGCGGTTCGTAACGAAGCCAGCACGGCACGAGAAGGTTCAAGTGTCCTCGGGTTTGGTCTCGGCCGAATCGGAGTCTGCGGTACACCGGGAAGATCTTCGATGACGTTCGATGGCGCACGGTGGTGGCGCGCACGCGGCCGGAAGCGGAGCGCGACGCGCGAGGAGTAACCCGGATTCGCGGAGGAAAGAAGGTCGCGACGGAAAGTTCGCAAACTTCTCATCTCGGACGTTTATGCTGGCTAGAAAGGACGGGACAGAAATAGCCTCGTCTTTTAAGGTCGCGATGAACGACCTCACCGGCTTAAATTCCCTTCGCCGGAAGTTTCTAAGCGGCCGGAGGAACCCGACGAGATCATCGATCTTTTCTAACGGGTCGTAGGGTGGTTGGAGGAACGGGGTGGAAGAGAGAGAGAGAGGGGGGGGGGAGAGACGTCAGACATTATCGTTCGAGCGGAACGTTCGAGAGAGCGAGCACGTAATTTCAGGGACCAGCGTCTTCCGACAGCGCCCGGACTCATATGAGATGATAATAATTCATTCGGATCGGTTTTTCGACGCGTATGGCCGCGCTCCGGATATTAGGCCCAAGGCGAGATTAACGGAATCCGGGAGACACACACGGTGTTTATCGTCCTGCTTGTCAAGCGCTCCGTTTCACCGGAAAATTCGTTAGACCGCGAGTCCTGTCGAAAATTCCACGATTATTATTACAGCGAGTGTGTATATAGGTTTGTGATTCGCCTAAATCGAATATTACGTTACTTTTGATAGCGTGGCGGTCAGGAAAAAATTATAACGCGGTGTTATAATTTTTATTTTAATTTTTATTATAATTTTATTATTATCCTGACGGTTCCAAAGTCTGCAGACGGACAATGGCTAACCTCGAAGGGATCCCGAGTGAAAGTATTATAGAAATGTAAAGAAAGGAAAGGAAAGGAGACCACTGTATACCTATTCCGTTCACGATAAAATTAGTAAAAATTGCAGAAATTTTTCAAACTTCGTGCATTGGCGTAACTAGTAATCACTCGGGGTGTAAAGGGTTAATAAGATCGATGTATTTTTCGAAATATATCGCATCCCGTATTTCGATCGAAAATAATACTCGTAAAGGACAATGGTCGTGATACAATTTTGAAACGAACCTTCCAGTTACATTCGTAGCCGATAGGATTATCCAAAAAGAATCGACAATGGAATTAGCGTCAAACCGTGCTAATTCGAGAATCCGAAAATTTCCGTGGTAATTTGATTTTGGATAAACGGATCATCGCGTGTCGATGGTTAAAATCGACTTATACCCGTGTCAAAAATGGCGCGATCTAAATACCGCGAAAATAATATACACCTTTTTGCAAATTTTCGCGATATTCCTGCGCGATTTCTAAGAACCGACGAGAATTAGAACGTGCGCTGGAGCGAGGCGAGTTGAGTGGCCAGAGGGCACTACTGTACATGCAAATCTCGACGATTAAAAAATTTAGCAGCTAGAAGAGGCAGTTAGCGTGGAAATATTCAGCCAAGGGATCGCAAAGGCTGCGAATTAACGCGCGAATCGTACCGCGTGTCAAAGGCTCGCTAAATATAGTTCGAAACTCGAAATCGTTCGCTGTGAAACTCACAATTTATCCGTTATAGCGACAGGGGTCTCTGTTCGTTTCTATCGCTTTGACTTCGACTTGTGCATCGGCGCGCGCGCGCGCGCGTGTATGGCGAACGCAAAGTGGAGGCAATCCCGGCAACTGCCATTTGACGTTGGACGATTATAAATTAACCACCCCTCTCCTAGGTAGCAGGTTAACTCTCCTTGCTAATTACGTTCAGTCACGATGCACCTATTCACCGTTTATTGTCATTTAACGCCCTGGGATAACACGCGAATATTTTGGAGACGAGTTTCTTCCCCCTTTTCCACCATTCGGTTTTAACTCTAGCGAATATGCACTCATTATAGAATCATGAACAGTGAATTTTTAAGTCTGACAGGCGTGGAAACACCTTTGTCGACGATCGAGAGTCATTGATCTCGTGAAAAAGGGACGTATTAGAAAATGGACGATTTCTTTGAGATTTTAAGTAACGAGTATCTTCAAAAATATTGGCATTTGTGTGTACGTTTAGTTTCTTTTCTAAATTATGATTATTATGGGAGAAAATAAAATTAGAAGCGAAAGGAGAATTATTCAGCATGGAATCCGTCAACAGTGAAAAAATATTTTATCATCGCTGCTTTGAAATCATTAATTCGTCCCTGAAGAGGTTAAAAGTAAAGGACTGACATTATGGTGGAATCAATATTACGAGGAACGATGTACTTCCTGATTAATGATACGAGAAAAATTCATAGATTCTATGAAAACGGAAATCTTCAACCGAAGATGCTAAAGTACCTTTCTTCTTCTTTGAGACATCGATAAAATTGATAAATTTTTCGAATAATTCCCACTCTTTCTGACTAATTTACAAGGAACGATGTACTTCCTGATTAATGATACGAGAAAAATGTATAGATTCTATGAAAACGAAAATCTTCAATTGAAGATGCTAAAGTACCTTTCTTCTTTGAGAGATCGATAATATTGATAAATTTTTCGAATAATTCGCACCCTTTCTGATTAATTGCTTGTCGTTATCAATTTCGAATTAACTCTAGGTGAATCATTGGAGGAAATATATCGATAATCGATAACTTCCGTTTGCATTGTTCGATATTAACCCTTAGCACTCGAAGCTTCTTCGCTACAAGGGTACAACAGTTCGTGGGGCTTTTCTTCTCCCGGCGATACCACTTATGTCAAAATGAAAACGGAAATCACGCGTATTTCATTTCGGTATTTCGTAGCTCTCTCAAATCTAATTTTAATCGTTGTCTCTGATTTTTAATTACTCGAGTCTGGACTGAAGTTGAAAGTGCAAAGGGTAAACTCGAATTTGGCGAATAATTAGCATCGATCCCCCCGTCGCGGTTATCAGCGAGAAGAGTGAGAGATACCGGTAGACTGTGGCAGCTGGGATGAAAGGGAAAGGCACGGGGATCGATGAAGAGGATCGGTCTTATCAGCGAACGAACTCGCGGCTGGGTTGCCGGGAGTCGGCGACAGATGGCGGGCTTGAGCGGCGTAGATGCATCGGGTGCACGTGCATCCTCCCTCTTTCGTCCTGTACCGCCCCTGCGCTGGCCGATCCACCAGCGAATCCCACCAACGACGTCCCACCGGTGACGTCAAGACGCATTGCGACATATCCCTCTGCCCCGCTTTCCGGCCTGGCCTGCACTCGCCTCGCACTCGCCTCGCTTCGCTTCTCGCGCGTATCCCCGATAAACAATCCGCCGCGCTCTTTTTTCTCTTCCCTTTCGAGTACTCCGGCACCCCCTCGTCGAGCCTCGACTTTCTCCTCTCCCCCGAATCGATGCATCCGCTCCCGCGAGCGGAGAAGCGAGCGGAGGAACCGGCTGTCCCGAGAATTCCACGATTCTTCACGGTTTGGCTAACCTTCGCGACGATTTGTTCGCGCGGAAAAAAGATGGCGCTGATTGCACCGCGGGTTGATTCACGGGGTGAAACGGGTCACGGGTATCTGGAGTATCGTTAGTCCTGGCTCTGATAGGGCTTCGAATGCGCGCGTGCACGATCGTTAAAGAGACACACACACACACACACACAAACGCAGGCTGGTTAGGAGCAGAGGAGGAAGACCAGCGCGAGGATCCGCGCGGGGAGGAA
Source organism: Eufriesea mexicana (assembly GCF_001483705.2). Lineage (NCBI taxonomy): Eukaryota > Metazoa > Arthropoda > Insecta > Hymenoptera > Apidae > Eufriesea > Eufriesea mexicana. The sequence continues at coordinate 209,347 of NW_016908604.1, read as the reverse complement.
GTAGGCGACGCCTGAACAGCGTCGCAACGAGCGAGAATTCTCTGACGTTTCCACTTGCCGGCATTACGCTTGCCTGCCGGGGTTGCGTTCAATGTATTCTCTCTTTAATATCCCACCCCCTGCGCAGGGCTCGGGGAGCACGCCGGGCCGAGTGCGCGTGCACTCGCGGACTCGTGTCACAGGACGCGTTGCAAGAGTGCGAGGACTTTAAACTGCGACGGAACGAATTCCACTCGATTTGGCGCATTTTCACCGGGTGGTGGAAAGCGGAGATCGTTGCGGATAACCTTGGAGCAGTTCGTTAAATGCTCGTAAAAGATAATGTCAACTTCGTGCATGCAGCGTCGGCCGGGTTAGGATGTACCTCGTAAAAATATGAGGGATATACGCGAGAACTCTTGCGTTCGGGGGTTTAGTCTTTGAGAAGACTGTGCTAACGATCGATAGGAAGGTAATGGTTACTTGGGTGCAATTATCGAAAGAATGTTTGTTCCATCCGAGTGTCGATAAGCGAGCGCGAGTCCAGGTGGAGTATCCTGAGGAACCAATCGATCTTCTTGCCAAGTATAGTCCGATTGGATCGATTTTTAGATTCGATTACGAAACGAGAATAACAAAAATTTTTAACCATTTGCACTCGAGAGGTGAACCTCAGTCACCATTTCATAAAATTTAGAAGATCGATATTAACCCTTTGCGCTCGAGAGGTGCTCTACAGTCACCATTTGATAAAATTTCGAAGCTCGATATTCAGAAATATGTCAAATTTCAGACAATGCAACGGCGTGCGAGGTATCGAAATGAAATAATTCTACGTGTTAATTATCATACGATTTCTTATCCGCTACTCAGAAAGATATCGTCAGCTTTGCAACAGAAAATCTTTGAATTCCTATCCTTCTTTGGCCAAAAAATCGTCGAGTGCAAAGAGTTAATTAATATATCAAATTTAACCCCTTGACATACAATGACGTCTGGGAGACGTCATTCATTTCATGTGCCATTGTAGACTTTGACGTCTCGGAAACGTCAAGAATTGTCTTCGGCGAACGTCGCGCAGTATATTAGATTCTTTACCTGTTTCAATCGTGCGTGGATGCTATTTTGTTTAAAAAATTTGGCACATTTTCCCGAACATATGCCTGCGACAAATAAAAAGCAACATCCTGCAAACAGATGCCATGCGTGCATCAAACATAATATAAGAAGCGAAACAACTTGGCAGTGTAAAACATGTCTGATTCCACTACATATTCCAAAATGTTTTGAGATGTATCATACTTTACAGAACTACTAAATTATTATTTTATGGTATTACTTAATTATTGTACATTAACGTTATATATCAACTTTATTGTTTTATTTACATAGCATTAAATTTGAAAATAAAACGTTCTGTTTCTAAGCTTGCACACGAGTGTCCACAGTTGAGCCAAATTAAATGCTATTCTACGGACGCGTCGATGCGCATTTTATTTGTATGTCAAGGGGTTAATGCAACGTGACAGTGTGCAAGGTATCGAAATCAAATAATTCTACAATTCTATTATTTTAAAATTCTTCATTTACTGCTCAAAAAAGTATCGTCAGTTTTTTAATAAAGAATCTTTGATTTTCTACTCTTCTCTAGCCAAAAAATCTTCGAGTGCAAAGGGTTAAGATATACCGATTCATCGTCGTAGGAAGATTCGTTGCTCCCCTGGAGCTCCCTAGGAGCGAAGATCGTTCGGTCATAGACTAGCGTGAACGAGATAAGTACGCGAGCGTGCATTGGTTGCGGCGCTCGCCGCACTGTGGCGCTGCGGTGGCGTGGGCAATTATTCAGAGGCTGGCGAATTGGCCGAGCGAATTACCGACGCCAGGCAACGCCGATAAACCAGCATTGTTCGCAGGCTGCGGATGTTTTTAAAACAAACGAAAAGTTTCGAGCTGGCGGCACCGGTTTTCGCAGTGCGGCCTGGCCGCGTGATCGATCGTGCAACGACTGCATCCAGTTAACGTCATTGCGCGCACCTGACGAAATTTCGGTGCCCGCGGTGGCGAGGAAGGTCTTGCCAGCAGCTGTCCGCCGGAAGCGTCGCGACGCGTCGTTCCGAGGCGGCGATCGCGCGGCTTCGGCTCGGCCAGCACGCAGCCAACACGCAGCCAACAACGCAGCCAGCAACGCGTCTCCGTGTCAGGGAATGGGAATTGCTTTGGAATTCGGCACGCCGGGAATGCGCAGAATGGAACGTGCACTCGGTCTTCGCTTGCGTGTCTCCACCGCCGAGCTAATTACAATCCCGCCGTTAACGATTGTCGCGTCCAGCGTTACCTGTCCCGTTCCTAGCCTATCGAAGGAAAAACTGCTCTCTCCGTGTATATCCTGCACACAGGGTGCCCCGTACAAAGTTTCCCACTCGTTTATTTCCTGACCTATAGTTCGTTTTAGACAAATTTTGTTCCTTTATTACCAGCGGCTCACGACTAGTGGACTAGTCCCTTGTAAGAGTCTATAAATTACCATCAGACGAGGGGTATACAGGCCCAAATTGGTTTAAATTGCTACCATAGGAAGACCAGCGAATTCTATACGCAACCCTAATAGACATACACCGACAATAGAAGAACACGCAACCACTCGCACGCTAAACACCCGAATCCATGAAATACTCGGAGATGGAAGGTAGTTAAAATCAGAACATCGAATCAAACAAAGAACGTTCATACTTTGTATAATGGTCAATAAAATGTATAGAATCTCAATTGATCTGACTTACATCGGTAAAGATACCTAAACGCTGTCAAATTGATTCTTCCTACAGAAAAGTTGGTCGAAACAGTGGTAATAGATTTTTACCAGCTGAATGAGCTTCCGAGATTTCAAGGTGATCTTGGTTGAGTAATTCTCTATGCAAGTGGACAGCGAATTCATTGACCTATAATACGTTGGTCTTCAAAGGTCGTTTATGGGCGAATATGGCTGCGAACCTGGTAGCTCTTATCTTTCTTTCTCCATTGCATGGTACCCATCACGCAGATGATATCAATTCACACATATGTTAATATACCTTGTCCTATAATTTTTTCATTTTTGCATAACTTGTACCGCCTTGTGCATCGCCGTTGGTTCAGTGTTGGTGGCTAATTGACACGTAGAATCGTAACAGCTTTCGTTTCTTATCGTACAATTTATTCCCGCAATTCTTTCGATCCGCGACTAGTTTTTAGACGGGTCCTTTATTTCCTGCACCGTTCCCCTGTGATTTCGCGTTTTGAAACGCGAGGCTCGTGCCCACTCGGACATGTCTGACAGGCAACGTATTCCCCGATATTTTCTCAACGCGGACTCGGAGAGGTGTACGGTTGTTTTTAAACGAACCCTGGGCTAAATCGTATGTTTGCGTAGGTTTAATCGCGAGCACGGCGCCCCGTGATAACGGGCTATTTTATGCAGCGGGTCGTTGCACGGAACGCAGTTTCATAAATTAAAACGGGAACACGCTCGGCGCACGTGATAAATTTATAAATTTGATCGGGCCGCGTTCGTTTTAAAATCGTTCTGCCTACTTTTACAAGCCAGTCCGGCTTTTTTTCCTCACCCTCGTTACCCCTGTATTTCGGATGCAAATGAAACGTCGGAGCGGAGCGGATTCAATCGGCCGCGCTCGCCGCGGATCGCAATTAAACGCGACGTAATTGTTTTCGAAGCTTTCTCGCGGCAGTTTGTAAACCCGGGATACTTTTAGAACGGCGCTTTATCGCCGAACCGATCGAAGGGCCGGAGCAAGCCATCAACGCGCGCGTGCAACCCCTGTTCAACCCCCTCGGACTTATCAAAGAACACCTCGGCTAAATACGAGAAAATGCCGCAGCCAACGGGGGTGTAGTCTTTGCACGGCTATATCAGAGATTTACACACGGTTACTGCGTTGTTAGCGTTCATGCTATTTGCGCGGAAAGACACGCTTTTCCAGTTATTTACAAGCTCTTCCCCACGCGCCCGCGTTAGCGCGTCCTTACAGCCAGATGGAATCAATGACGCTTTATGCAAGAGTCTCTATAGCCAATCGAAATCACCGCTTTCCGACCTGTCGTCCTCGCAGTCACCGAAAATGTGCGATTGCCTTGGACGAAATTAGTATTCACATTCCACGCAGTCAGAAAATTACGTAACCTTACGTTACGATGAATAATTGATAGTTATTTTAGCAGATTAACACTTTGACTGCCACGTTGGTCATATATGACCGGCCACGGTTTCTCCTGTGATTGGTCATTGGTGACCAAAGCGCTTAAACTGCTTGAACTACATTGTACTACATCGAATGAAAATTGACAGTTAGTGCATTTTGAATATAACCACTAATTAGAAGATACTTTGAAATAAAAAGTACCCGATTGAACGATTAAAAATTTTTATTAGAATCTTGCATTTAGCGGTGCACTCCCGTGGCGTCCTGAGAGAAACACGTGATTTCAGCGTGGCAGTCAAAGGGTTGAAACGGATTTCGGGAAGGAATAGTGTAAAAATAATGACACGTACTATGGTACGATTGACATAATATATGTTGAGATAAAAGAAAAATATTGCGTTCGATCGCTCTATTGCTATATGACCAAGTCACATACTTGGTGTCTACGTCTAAGGTGGGAGATTGAAATCTCGATGATAATAACATATATTAATTATATTGCTATATAAATTTACTCATTAAAAGGCCTGTATTTATACCGCGATAAAGAAATAAAAATAAGTTTCATTGATCATCTATAAACTTTGTACACTGAGGCTTACTATTTATTTCCAAACTTTTCGCACTGTGATAAACTAGACAATATTATTACAGATCTTATGGACCCATTTAGAATAAGTTCCTACATCCGGTGTAGGGTTGCCATAATAAAATTTAATTTTATATTATTTAATATATACAAGTATATGTAAAGTGAAAGGAGATTGGGAAGGCACAAAGACACTCGCAAAGACTCCCTAATTATTTATATATAAATAATAATTATGATAAATTCGTATATAAAAGATGAGCTTTCACTGGTTACAATTCTAAGGCTAATTATAATTAGCACTGATCTGAACTAACTTACACCTGACTAACAACTCAACTAACACTTTTGCAGTCATGACCCTTAACCCTAAAAATATCCCACATACCTATATCTATTTTATTATTTTATTATTTGTCGCTATTACCGTTATTATTCGCTATAGTCGTCAGCTGTATATACTATATCTAATTTCTAAGGCTAGTTCTAATTAGCATTGATCTGAACTGACTTACAACTGGCTAACAACTCAAATAACACTTCAACTAACACTTTTGCAGTTACAACCCTTAACCCTAAAAATATCCCACATACCTATATCTATTTTATTATTTTATTATTTGCCGCTATTACCATTATTCGCTATAGTCGCCAGCTGTATATACTATATCTAATTTCTAAGGCTAGTTCTAATTAGCACTGATCTTAACTGACTTACAACTGACTAACAACTCAAATAACACTTCAACTAACACTTTTGCAGTTACAACCCTTAACCCTAAAAATATCCCTCATACCTATATCTATTTTATTATTTTATTATTTGTCGCTATTACCGTTATTATTCGCTATAGTCGTCAGCTGTATATACTATATCTAATTTCTAAGGCTAGTTCTAATTAGCACTGATCTTAACTGACTTACAACTGACTAACAACTCAAATAACACTTCAACTAACACTTTTGCAGTTACAACCCTTAACCCTAAAAATATCCCTCATACCTATATCTATTTTATTATTTTATTATTTGCCGCTATTACCATTATTCGCTATAGTCGCCAGCTGTATATACTATATCTAATTTCTAAGGCTAGTTCTAATTAGCACTGATCTTAACTGACTTACAACTGACTAACAACTCAAATAACACTTCAACTAACACTTTTGCAGTTACAACCCTTAACCCTAAAAATATCCCTCATACCTATATCTATTTTATTATTTTATTATTTGCCGCTATTACCATTATTCGCTATAGTCGCCAGCTGTATATACTATATCTAATTTCTAAGGCTAGTTCTAATTAGCACTGATCTGAACTGATTTACACCTGACTAACAACTCAACTAATACTTTTGCAGTTACGACCCTTAACCCTAAAAGTATCTCACATACCTATATCTATTTTACTATTTTATTATTTCTCGCCATTACCGTTATTATTCGCTATACTCGTCAGCTGTGTATACTATATCTAATTTCTAACTGCCCGCGGAAGACACGAGTTTATCAGCGATCGTGGTTAATCTGCGCGAGTGTGGAGATTCGCGTCTAACAGGTTAACAGTCGCAGGCAATCTAGACCATTCACGGACGATCCTTATGAATCGCAAAACCTTGAAACGGGGCCGAATCGCGTCCGTTTATCAATGGCGGCCGTGGCCACGCCGCGTCTACCCTATTTACCACGGGAAATGTAGTTTCTGGCGTTTCGCCCGTGGCCGTTCCGTCTTGCCGTTCCCAGGCAAAGCGTTACCTTCGTTTCCAAAATATACTAGCTCTTACCCCGCCCACGCTCTGTCGCATATTCAAATATTTCAGGAGCGTATCCACGCCACGCCGCGCCCCTTCCCTGGTCCGCGTACGCGATAAAGCTTCGGACCATCTTCGCGTTTGCGTCGATACCCTAACACCTACCTCACTAACTATAATACCAATCCATTCCGAATCGACCGACTCGAAACGTTTACCTGCCCTGCATTAATCCGGTGTGTCTACTTACTTGAACGCGAGTAGAATCACCTAACCTAACCTAAACCCGAGCCAATTTTACGAAAACGGAACGTGAGAATCTGGACTGATCTAAAAACCCATATTCGAGAGGATCGGGATCGCGGAGATTCTATCGGGAGAAATTTTAATTATCCTCGTGTATATATAGCACTGGGTAATATCGGTAAGAGCGGGGAAGAAAAATCCTCGATCGCCTCGTTCCAGCTAGATTGTCCCCGGCGATTCGCTAATTCCGAAGAAAGCACTTTCCCGATAGGGCTTCTCCGAATCGTTCCACCGCGATCGAACGTTATAGTTCGCAGGAGCCCTAATTTATAGGCCGTCGTCGCGAGCTCTGCTAGATACCGCGTTAAACTTCTCTGTTGCCCTGGCGGAAGATTAGCCGAGTCCATTAAGATGCTTATCCGTCCATTAAAATCTTAACCGCCCTATGACCCGCACGGTTTATGACTGCGCTGCAACTTCGCCGCATTCGGGGCCAAATATTCTCGTAAATTATTACGCAACGAGGATGTGTCTGGCCGTCGTGTCAGGTCTTCCCTGTCTCTCGTCTCTCAATTTTCATGCTCCTTCGCAGACGCGTGGATCCTCGCAGATCCTTGGTAGAAGCAGACACTTGGACTTGTCACGGTGCGCGGGTAGGGTACGAACAGACGTAACTCTCGGGATGAAATTCAGAACGGTACTGGTTTATTTTGCTGTAGGTTCGGGTATTTATTAGGGTGTCCCATAAGTTTCCTCCGCGCCACGCTACGCATGTCCTCGAGCCGGCTATGTTTGATAACATGCAGACTTATCTATTGTCCGTTTATGGCATCGATTTCAGTCGTCTCACAGCTCTTTCAAAGTACGTTTCGTTGATGACAAAGTCTGTTTTAAAATCTTTTTCTACGCCGTGCAATATGGATAGCCAATAGAAGCATTTGCGGCATGTTATTCTTCAATGCTTTGAAAATGGTAGTAGTGCAAAGGACACTGCAGACGATTTGCACCGTTTATGGGAGTGGTACTACGACTATTAGAACCGTCCGCGATTGGTTTAAGAAATTTAGAGCTGGCAATTTTGATTTGAAAGATGAAGACCGCAGTGGCCGCTCAGCAACGACGGATACGAACCTCGTCAATTTTGCAAGTAAGTCTGAACAATTTTGGAAAGAGGGCATAATGAGGCTTCCTGAGAGATGGAAGAAGGTAATAGAGCAAAACGGTTCATATGTAACGCAGTAAATCAACCTTAAACAACAAATATCGTCTATTGATTTCGCATTAAAGAAAAGGAAGAAACTTATGGGGCAGCTTAATATAATAGTTTTGGCTGGAGGAGAGGTTATTGATATTGTGTCATGGGTCCAAGGGATGGCTATAGTCTCAGTGATTCATTAGGGCTGTGTCAAAGGTCTGGGACTACTGGTCGACTATCTTTTGGTGCGTCACGATGTGTCACAGGCCCCTGCAATGGTCTGAGGCCCCTGTACGTTTGTCAACTGCGTCACAAACTCCTTGCTCGCGACTTGTGGCTTGTTGAAAGTAAACCATCGATTGTGCCAAATGCCTGGTTATTCGGGAAACACTCGCGGATTCGTTCGGAAATAACGTTCTATTAAATAGCACTGGCTTCCCGGCTCATTAACATAAAGCGATGCTTGCTCGCGATACGAGGGCGCCTGCATTTGTAAATACGTTACTGGCTGGAAATAAAAATTCCAATGCGCGTACAGGAGTGATCGCCGCGCGGAACAATTGAAACGTTATTTCGCGCGATATCTGCCCAGCATCGTGCCAGTGATTAAGTATTTACGCCGGCCATCGCTGTTTCATCCCGTGTACACGCTCGACGTTTCCTCTTTTTCCTCTCTTTGTCTCTCCGATGAAATATATTCTCGTATTAGCCTCACGAGGCACGCTCGTGGACGACTTTCCTCTGATTTGAGAACGATGCTGAATAATATATCGGGCAGAATTTTCCCGATAAATATCCTCCGCTGCGCGAAATCGGTGATCGTGTTGGTAATTGCTAGTGTAGTTGCGTTTATATTTGGAATTCAGAGATTGATTACGACAGAGCTGCAAAGTCGATCTTATTTTTCGCTTTGACAGGAATTATTTTAATACCCCCGTCACAGCGGTAACGTGACAATCTTGATCGTTCGCGGTTATTTAATCTCCTTTGCTGCAGTAACGGCTCTAACCTGTCGCGGATATTTCATGCTGAACCCTGTAAAGACGAACTGCACTCGCAGTGGAGTAAAATTATATTTAATAAATTTACAAAATTTTTTAAATTCGCTATGGTTAATTAAAATTAAATAATTTCTAATAAATTGATCGTAATACAGGGTACTTTGTCGAAAACTTTTGAAGACCGATCGACTATTATTAAAAATAGGGAAATTTAATTTAACCAAAGGGTTAAGCGTCCACCCTGTAGAATGGGCGATGCAATCGTTTCTTTCGTTTCAGAACTTTCACATAGAGTACCAACAAATTTAGATTAATTGCCATTATTTCCTCGAGTAGTATTTATTACAATATTACCCGTTTCACCCGGAGCAATTACTATACTACTTATTCGATCGTCACGCATATATAAATTATTTTCCCAGTAAAAATTAGAAATACCTAGCAAAAATAGTCTCAGGTGTGAAATATTTATATGGAACATTAATAAAATAAAAATGAAAAAAATTCACCGACCCAATTACTTTCGCCGAGATCTCGCTCGAGATCCACCAAGATTTCCCGCGTCGGGGCACGCGATATTTTCGAGACCTTGTTGCTCTTTCCCCTCCTTTCCACGCACACTTGCAGCCGAATGGCAGTGGAGGACTTTGGACCTCGAGGTGTCGTTCGAACTATCCAGTGTCGAATGATTTCTTCGTTTCACTGGACCCCGAAGTCTCCTCTCTCGCGGCGTGTCTCAGCGCTCGGCTCTCGCGTGTCTCGTCTCGTTTAACGTTGTAGCAATCCGCGAATTAAGGGCTGATACAGATAAAGCTGAAGGGTAGCAAAAGGGAAACCTATCTGCGATGCTGGCTAACAGAAATCGTGGGATCGTGCATCGGGAAGATCACGATCGAGGGAGCGCGTAGCAACTCCCTGTCAAAGCAGTCGGGTAGCAGAATAGTTTCGCGAGTGCCATTAAAATCGAGGTAAAATCGAGAGGAGTGATCCGTCGCGAGTCGTGGATGACACCAAATAGAATTAGGATCGCGGAGGATATCCGTGGTTCCCTCGATCGAGTTCGACCGTGACAGTTTGGACCTTTGTTGGCCGTGAACCCGCTCCCTTGATCTTCCCCGTGAAACATCGTCTACGGTCAAACGACCGAAAGTGCGTCGAGATGCGTTTCACGAATGTCCCGAGAATTCTTGACGGCCTGCCAGGACGCATTATCCACGACGTGTCCTCTCAACGATACCCCAAGGTTTGTTCTCTCGTCTTAGCTGAGAAGCTCGCACTTCTCAGTGAAAATTCCGTTCAATCGCAGACGCGTGTCCGGCTCAATGATTAGCGCGATGTATGTTGGCATGAGAGGCGCATTCATCGACAGGAGGATGTTACCGCCACTGCGATGGAGATCCCCGGAACGCAAGAAAAGGTAACGACCGGTTTTTGCTTCCGGGAACAAGCGTCCCGCCGCGTTCCCTGCATGCCCTGCGATAACATATTTCTCATACCTCTGCACTCGTTCCTCTTTGTCCTCTACTCGTAATGTCACCTTATTTCTTCACCGTCTGAACGGTGAGAGAGAAACAACGGAATCTCGTGGAAATGGAATCACGCGTCGAGTGATCGATCATAAGCGTGTTGGAGGAAAAATCGAGTGATCAAAACACTGTCAAGTGACAATTTTAGAACTAGTCAGAACTGTCAAAACAGTCAAAATGACTCGCTTTGGACTTTCTACCTTTGCAATTGCCGAGAGTGTACAGTTGCGTTTGGTACACCCTTTTATCTTCATCCTACTGCTTTAACACTAAACGTACCGGTATTTTACACACACCTATTCTTGCCACAGGGGGACAAATGACCCTTCGCGGTATATAAGGCATGCAAAGAATTTTTCTCGGTAGAAAATATGTTAAGGGAAAGACGGAAAGCGAGAAATTAAGCAATCAGAAAATACGAGAATTTACAGAAAGTCAGACAAGCGAAAGAAATAACAACGAATGTACGATTTATAAAGTAAATTTCGAAAGGGGTCATTTGACCCCGCTTGGTACGTTTAGTGTTAATTATCATCCGTGATGTACAGTGAAGAGCAAAAATGAACTTGTATTATTTTCCAAAGACTCGAGTGATTTGGACCCTGAAAATAATTCTTTAGCGCAACTACTAGCCTTTCCGAGCGAAAATTGTCTCTATTCCCTGGTATAAAAATATCTTCGTAAAAATTAAATCGAGAGCTGTGAAAGTACAGACCTTTCTTCTTTATATTGACCCCAGAAATGTTATCGCCCGATTTCTTCTCACAAAGTTATGGCTGTTCAAATATGAACGTAGTATAGATTCGGTTTCGTTCTTTACTGTGTACCATATTTTGGTACTCGTTATACATCGGTAGCTCTAGTATAAAAATTGGTCACGTGGGCCATGGTAGGTTTGTCATAAATGGATCTTCTCTTATAAATAAATAAATAAATAAATAATCAAAGAGTATCGTCACCGTGATCCAGAAATGGCCGAAATGGCTGATTTATCGAGAACTCGTTTGTTCGAGAGACAAGGAAAATTCGGGAAAATTTGAAGCGCGTTGTTGGTGCACCGTGTTCGGTGAGGCGGTATGGATTAAATTCCGGTGGAATGGGACAATCGAGCACACTCGTGTTTATTCGATTTTTTCCTGGAGTATCGGTGTACTCCGAAGTTGGGGTAAATATAGATTATTAGGGAAATTGGAGTACGACGACGCGGGTCGTCGCTACGACCATTCTGGGCAAGCTTCTGCCATCTAACGCGAGTTCTAGGAAACCGATAAAAGACGCGCCCGACCTTGTCGACGCCAATGCGACGATAACCCCACTGTTCGACTACCCTTTCAACGATAACTCGCTCTCTCGCTGCACGCGACGCTGGAAAAAGGGAAAATTTTTTCGAATAAAAAGTACCGAACGACCCAATTAATTAATTAATTCTCCATTATCTGTCAACGACGCTTTGACCTCGTCGTTGATGATTAATATTAATCGCTGAAAGCTTTGGTAGAGTTTAGAATCGGTCTAGGTTTCTAGATCTCGGTTGGGAAAAGAAATGGCGGGTTTTTAGCAGTTGGACGCGAAACAAGGTTGGAAAAGGAGCAGGGTAGTTGGCAAATAATGGAGAACGCTTCGTCGAACCGTGTACATTATCCCGGTAATCGAAGCAACACGATCGTCCAGGTCGCCGAGTATGCGAGATCAGGGTGAGGAGCGGAATACGTTCAGTTGGCATACAGGTTGAAATTGATCGGATAGTTTGCGGTGAATTCAGGTCTGTGTACAGTAGCGGCGAAGAGGCTCGCTCTCGAAGATGAACAAGGTGTACTCGGATGGAACGACAGCCGGTGGAGGGTTTGGTTCCGCATTGTCGGGAATTTGGCAAACGACTTTCTCGATCTGGCAGCTGTCCTAGACAAGCCCGAGTACAGCGTCGTTGCTGGTCGATCGTTTCGCGAAAATTACCTGCATTTGTCAGACAGCTCGGCGTCACGGTGACGGTTAACAGAGCCGTTATGCAGTTCCGGCTTTAGGCTGTTCACCGGAATTCCAGCGAGTATCGACGAAACGATTCGCGCGCGATCGTTTCGCTGTAAAGCCCGCGTCAGGTGTTCTTGGCGCGTGAAAAGTTCTTACCGTCCTCGAAATAGGCCTCTGCAGCATTTCGATAACGGCGTTCCAAGAATAACGCGCAATGCGATTCTTCACGATTCTTCAGGGTCGAAGTATTGCGATCGACGATCGTCTTCTAATGATCCCGACGAGAGATCGTTGCGAAGGAATGCGTCGAATCGATGCATCGTCATATCATTGCGTTGAATTCATACGTCGTCGAATTGATACGTCGACAAATCGATGCGTCGTCGAATTCATACGTCGACATATCGATGCGTCGTCGAATTCATACGTCGACATATCGATGCGTCGTCGAATTCATACGTCGACATATCGATGCGTCGTCGAATTCATACGTCGACATATCGATGCGTCGTCGAATTCATACGTCGACAAATCGATGCGTCGTCGAATCGATGCGTCATCGAATCGATGCGTCGTCGAATTTATGCGTCGTCGTATCGATGCGTCGTCGAATTTATGCGTCGTCGTATCGATGCGTCGTCGAATTTATGCGTCGTCGTATCGATGCGTCGTCGAATTTATGCGTCGTCGAATTTATGCGTCGTCGTATCGATGCATTGTCATATCGATGCGTCGACAAATCGATGCGTCGTCGAATCAATGCGTCGACAAATTTATGCGTCGTCGAATCGATGCGTCGTCGAATCGATGCGTCGACAAATCGATACGTCGTCGAATCAATGCGTCGACAAATCGATGCGTCGTCGAATCAATGCGTCGACAAATTTATGCGTCGTCGAATCGATGCGTCGTCGAATCGATGCGTCGTCGAATCGATGCGTCGTCGAATCGATGCATTGTCATATCGATGCGTCGACAAATCGATGCGTCGTCGAATCAATGCGTCGACAAATTTATGCGTCGTCGAATCGATGCGTCGTCGAATCGATGCGTTGACAAATCGATGCGTCGACGAATCGATGCATCGTGGAATCATCGCGTGGGGATCGATGGGTCGTGAAATGATCGCGTCAAACGATGGCGACGAGTTATCGCGTCGGCGGATGGCGCGAAAGAAAAGAGTGGAACGATCGTTGGGAACTAGTGGAATATACTCGAGTCGGTGATCGCTACGCGAAGCCGTTGTTGGAACAAAGTCGCGAGCGGGAATTTAATGAATGCCGTTTAAGGGAAAAAAAGGGGCAACTGAACTGTGCACTATTGACCCAGGTCGAGAATCGCCTGCAGGTAATCGCGATATTTCCCCTCTCGTGCAACGTTGGAACCAACGTACTCGTGCATTTACTCTCCCTACGCATGCTACATACCCTTTCGCTGCTCGTTATGTTAATCGCCGCAGCGAAAATATCTTCGACAATCGCTTCTACTCAGGTCCCCCCTTCTCTGTCGTCGAACACACCAAACTCGACGACTTTCTCCTCTCTTTTCTACACCCCTCACCGAGAAGAACCACTCGTACCACTACGACAGCGTCACGTGGTCGCAGATACGAGCTAACGGAACATAATCGGGGAAAGAATCCGCGTTCACCGCGATGCAGGCGATGTAACCGGTTGTTTAGACAGGCTACAAACAGAACCGCTTCCTCCGCAACGCATCTCGATGGGTGATCTTAAACGCCTAATGGCATGTTTGCGGACTGGGAACGCGATTAAGCTATAGAACTCGCGCGGCTCGTGCCGACTAGGAACGCGTCCAATAGGTCGACGTACGCGAGAAACTGTGTACAGCTTGTCAACGGTTTCGTGCCACCTTGTTAGCACGTGTTCCACATGACACGAGGTCGCGCAACATTTTGCTTTTTGTCCCCGCCATTCCATTGACGATTACGAAACCGTGAACGCGACCGCAGCCAGCGAAATTGGAACGTATCAAACCTGCCATTTCCACGCCGCTGCCTCGAAAATCTCGAAATTCTCGCGCGTCCGTCGCGTATAAATAAAGCGGCGCGAATTCCGCGGGATTAAACTGGACGGCAGACGTTTGAGGCGTCGCGACGCGCGTATCGCGAGCGGAGATATAATTGCCGGTTGGAGGAACGGCGTTCTAATCGGTACCATCTGCCAGGCTGAATCAGCATCGACGCGCAGAACGTGTCGTGCATGTCCGGCAAACTCGAATACTGGGGCACGGGGCGTTAAACAGGTGAACGCGGGGTCGGCGACATGCGGTATACGGTTACGGAGCGCCGCGACGCCCTGCAGGCGACCGTTCCACAAACCGCCGCCCCAGGGTAAACTTTCCGTTACGTGCCGACGATGGCCTATAGCGTGTCCCGAGCTCCCCGCGAGCCTTTGCCGCTTTCCTTCAAATTCAATGGTTTACATTACCATGGCCCAGATTTTTCTCCTCCTTTTCCTCTCTTTTCTTTATTCCCCTTATTTTTCCTTTCCCGATTCCCACCGAAATATCACGTTGCACCCCATGCAACGCGTCTCTTCGACAAATTATCGGCAGAGAATACCGAAGAGAAGGATCGTAGATGAATTTACTCCCTGATAAAGAAATTTCGTGTAGCCGAGAGATTGTATCGCGAGATTCGAGAAATGCTCGAAGCCCGCACTTTCGAAACGAAGTCTGTCGATCTCGAAGCAAGGTTGAGAGATTATTTCCCGGGATTGGCCTGGACGATGATCGCGGTTGCAATCGCAACATCCCCGCTGCGAGGAACGAACTCGGGGGTCGGTGGAGGGAAAGGCGAAACGGCACGCTAATTCAAACGAGTACCTTGGGAGCACTCCCGCCGACCTTCTTCGGGAATCGATGTTGCCCCTGTTTGGAACAACCGACCCAATTTCCCGGATACGAGAGTAACACGCGACATCGGCACCAGCGGCAAAAACAAATTCTTAATGACGCCGGGTCCTGGCCGAGAAGCGGTGTACGCTATCGCGAGAGGCCACGACACACCACGCACGCGAGTAGAAAAGGGGGATGAAACGGTGGCTAGCGATGGGTCCAAGCAGAAACCGGGTTCCCAAACTTCCGCTACTATCCCTGATACTCTCGATCGAATCGCGATCGAGTATTCCCGTCGCGAAGAACTCGGTTTGGGTCCGAGGGAAGGGACGGCGGCGGAGCTTGGGGTTAAGGGATACGCGGAAGATGGCGAAAGGCGGGCAATTATTCAGCGGTATTCTAATTCCCGTCGGCGAATAAGAAAGCAGTTCCCCGGTGGGATCGATCGCGACAGGGAAAAGTCGGGAATCGGATCAAGTCCATCGCTAGCAAACGGTCGACCGGCTGACCAACCACGGATACGCCTGCTGCCTGCTCGCTTGCCACAAGCCAGGTCGTGTACGCTGGGTCAGGAGAGAGAGTCAGTCATACCGACGCCGTGCTACCATTCGCGTCAGTCATTGGTCGAATCCCGACGACAGCTTCCTCTCCAAGGCACACGACCACGCAAAGCCGACCCACGGCAACGCCAGTCTGCGAGTTTCTTCATCGTCTTCTCGGTAATCCGATCATCCGTGCACGAAACCCACGGGCCTTTGTCCTCGCCACCGTTTCTTCGTCACGGGGCTCTTTGCCGAGGTAGACGATCGCTTCCAAGGTGGAGTGACGGTACGAGTGCGAGATCGTTAGTAACTTTCGACGTGTCTCCGTTCTCTCCGAGTCTCTCTAACCAGAGAAATCGTGCAATTTCTCCTACATCCGAGGCCTAGAGACGTTTTATCGGTGATTAAGAGTGTCTGTCGCGAGTCTTTTCGTATCGGATCTTTTTCGAAAAGAGTGCAAACTTTCTCTTTCCGTTAGATCCCTGTAATTAGATCCTGTAGATCCTCGTCGGAGAGTTCCGTTTCGTTCGAGTTACACCGGGCACGACAGGGACGTGAGAGTTTTAAAAATCGTTTGGTTCGAAATTTCGCTCCCTTTTTTCCTTTTCTCTTTTTTTTCTTTTTTTTTTTTTTTTTTTTTTTTTTTTTCTATTTTTCAAATGGTCGACCAAACGGTCGGAGATCGCGAACGGGATCGAACGGAAGTCGGTAGGCATCGATCGGCGCTTCGCGCTGAGCGGAACCTGCGCTGAGCGCTACGGGGTCAGCGATTCGATCTGCGCGGGAAATTTCGCGAATGGAACGGTTTCGGATTGGAAATAAAAAATGTCCGACGGGGAAAGTGGGTTGCCGCGATAGCGTGGAAGCAGCGGCAGGTACGAAACTATTTCCACGACCTCGGCGATCGAGTTATCGCGATCGCGGATCGATCCGGCCTTTTCTCTTCGCTCTTCGTCGTACAATTAAACGCGACGTTTACGTCCGATTTAATTCCCCTCTGATTCTCCCTTCTTTTCTCCACTCTCTCTCTCTCTCTCTCTCTCTGCCTCGCTATCGTTGAAACGCTGGAACAGAAGGCTCTCGTTCGAATGCACGCGCGAATAGTGCGGGTGAAATTAATCGGTGATCGGATCACGCTTGTCATTAGGAACCGTTGACCCGTACGGGACGAGATTGAAACGCGAAAGTGCCGACAATGCCGGAGGAAAGACCCTCGTCGTAGGTCGGTTGGTTCGATATCCGAAAATAATCAGCGTGGACGCGGTTGGCTCGCGTTTTCTCGATTAAACGGTGAAACACGGGGGGGACGGTCGGCAGGAAGAAAATTATGTCATCCTCCCACCCATCGATTCGGAGGGAGCCGGTGTGCAAGGTCGGGGGAGATTAGCTTGGCCAGTCGCGGAGCCGAAATAGAGCGAGCGGCAGGTGGCGAAACGCGTAACCTCGCGGAGAGACGGGTGAAAAAGTTTGCCGCGTTCAAGGCCACGAGCCGCGTATCGATCCGCGAGTCGCCTGGATCGAGAGCAAGAACGCGCCGACGATAAAGAGTTGCGGCAGTGGCGCGCGCTCGGAATCGAGGTTAGCGTGCCGCCGAAGCTGGACCCTTTCTTCGTTTTCTGGTATTGACCGGGTGGGCGCTCGTGGCGCGCTACGCCGCCGCCATCTTTCGGCGGGTTGGTTCACCTCTGGGAAAAATAAGTTTGGGCGGGAGGGAGGTGCACGACAGACGCGAGTGATTGACGATCGAGACGCGCGTTCCCTTCGCGACTCTGCGCTCGGCTTCTCGTCCCGTTCCCTCCGATAAGGCGAAATCCGAGGAAAACGTGGAAGAAGAATAAGAGGAAGAAGAGAGGAAGAGGCAGAGAAACGGGAGTCGGTTCCGCGTCCGCGTTGGTTCGTGTGTCGCGACGATGCGTCGTCGCGTCGCGTCGCGTCGTGTCGCGATGTCGAGAGGAAAACGCGAGGGTGTTGCGCGTATCGGCGTGCAAGGGCTCGTTGGAAAAACGGGCCGGGACAAGGATTCGTCTGGTCGACGTCGGGGTGAACGATCTCCGTGAAGGCGAGCGTCGTCCCCGTGGTGGTGTCGGTGCGGCGTCGCGACGGTGTTCGCGTTACGCGCGAAGGGAAACGTTTGCATCGGTGAGTGGTGCGGTGAATCGGTGCGGACGCCTAGCGTCTGGATAGTGGCCAGCTCGATCAACACGGTGTTGTGTCGAGCACGTGGCGTGGCCACTGGCTTTCGTTCGCACCGTTGGACCACGCCAACACGCGCGCGCCTTCGCACGCGGCTCGTTTCCGCGTCCTCTTCTTCCAGTTTCGTGCCAGTCTTTTTCTCCGATCCTCTCCGCTTTCGACTCTGCTGGTATTCCTCGTCGCGACGCGCTCTGTTGCGCTTGTTTTCCGATGCAACTGTCTCGTGCGTCGTCTCCGGTGCTGCCACCGCGCGGCGCTTCCCGCAACCGTGTCTATTTTGGTTTGGCGGTAGAGGAGGGCGTGGATGGGAAAGTTAATTGCTCGCGAGTGTGACTGCGCCAGACTAGGTGTATAAACGGGCATGTTCGAGCCGTGTGTTCCGGTTCGGGTACCGAGTCCTCCCGTACGCTCCAGCTTCCACGCGGTCCACCATTAAACGCGTCTCTCGCTCGTCTCCGGGAACTAGTCGTGAGAGAGAGAAAGAGAGAGAGAGAGAGAGGTGGTCGCTTTTCGCGTCCTCGTTGCAAGAGGTCTCAAGGTCTGGCCGTCGCGGTTGCTCCACTTTTTCAACCTTCGATCCTTCCCTTCGAGATTGGGGAAGAAGGACGAAGGAAAGTTGGCACGGATTCAGGGATTCGCGAGGGCGCGAACATAGCCGAGCGCATCGGTCGGGATCCTTATTAGAATTCCGTTCGCGTTTGCCTCGGCCTGGAGACGGCGTGGAGAGAGAGAGAGAGAGAGAGAGCGAGAGAGCGAGAGAGAGAGAGAGAGAGAGAGCGGTTAGGGGTAGCGCGGGCCACTAGACTCGACGAGACTCCTACTCTACTCGACTCGTTCGTGCAATTCTGATCGGCATCGAGCACCACGCCGCTGGTTGGCCTTGGCGTCGTTCGATCTTCCTTCTCCGTGATTCGCCCAATTTCTCGCGACTGGTCGTTCCGCGTCGCGTGCACCGGTGCTGCCACCAGGTGGTATCCAGCCAAGGCAGGCCCGCACAGGGCGAGAGAGAGTTTCGTGGCGTGTCGCGCGGAGTGAGTCGGCGTGATCGCGGAACGGAAGGAAGACCGTGTTTGGACATTGGCGTGGACACTGTCGTGCACGTTGTTACGGTTTCCTGCTTCTTCCCGCCTCTCTTTCTCTCTCTCACTCTCTCTCTCTCTCTCTCTCTCTCTTTCTCCCACCCTTTCGCGCTCGTCCCGCTCGCGTCCTCGCGACGCTATTCGGTTTCTTCGTTTCGTCTGCCCGTCTGTATCCTCTGGTTTCCGGCACGCTTTCTCGCGTCGTGGGAGATTCGTGGCGCGATGTAAGTCGGGTCGGATGGGTTTGCACGTGCGTGAGTCTGCGGCGAATGGGTGGCCCGCCCGTGGCGGAGGTGCGTCGATAGGTGGAAGGCTAACCGTGGGATCGGTCGCGTGCGTGCACGAGGCGTGCGTGAGAAGCTAAGAGCAATCGGGTTACGACGAATGTGCCGCATCCGCAGGACAGCGGACGGCGATTGGATCCCGATCGCCTTGTCGGACAACCGTAGAGGAGAGAAGAGAGAAGAGAGAAGAGAGAAGAGAGAAGAGAGAGCCGAACGAGTCGGACTGATCATCGAGGAAGAGGTCCGAAGGTGTGCGCCGGTCGCTAGCGAGTGTGGACTGGAAGACGCGGAGACAGAGAGCTGAGAGAGAGAGAGAGAGGGAGGGAGAGAGAGGGAGAGAGAGAGAGAGAGAGAG